>NC_056744.1:1352548488-1352619421 GCF_019279795.1 Protopterus annectens | reverse complement strand
TTGCCACTGTTTCTAAAGACAATCACAAAGCATTCTATAGCTATGTCAAGAATCTCAATGGCAACACTCAGATCTGCTCTGAGTTACAGCACAATGGCACTAAATATACAGAACCAACTGATATTGCCAACATCCTGGCAGATAGGTTCAGTGCTAACTTTACCCCCCTCTCAACCCCTAAAGGGACCATCTCTATACCGGAAGAATGCAAAATTCCTGTGATCACAGCTGTGCAGGTAAAAATCACAGTCTCCAAAGCCAAGAACACAGCATCCATGGGACCTGACAACATCCCAGGCTGCATTCTACACGAACTACTGAACAAACTCGCACCCCACCTAAGTACCATGTTCAATCATAGCCTCACCTTAAGCTTTGTGCCTACTGAATGGTGCATAGCAGCAGTTATTCCACTCCACAAATGGGGATCCACCACGGACCCTGGGAACTACTGCACCATTAGCCTGATGAGCCTGGTCTGCAAGGCCATGGAACATATCATCATGGAACTTATAAACAAAGACATTGGTAATTTCCAAACTCTGGACCCCACCCGTTCAGGTTTGTAAAAGGCAGTTCATGTCTCCTAAACCTGATAGAATTCTTTGAAGCAGTCACCAAAGCCGTAGATGAGGGTAAGGTGGTTCACACAGCCTATCTAGATCTCGCCAAGGCTTTCGACACCATCCTCCACTTTGGAATTATAGATAAACTCAATAAACTAGGCATAAATCCCTATGTCACAAGATGGGTTGCCAACTGGCTCACTGACAGAACCCACACTGTGAAAGTAGCAGACTCCAAATCCGACTTCAGACCAGTGACAAGTGGAGTAGCACGGGGTTCAGTCCTGGATCATCCCCTGTTTGGTATCTACTTCTCTGAAGTACAGGTTAACATCGAAGGTCTTTGCCTAATGAAGTTCGCAGATGACTGCAAACTAGGAGCCATAATCGAAACTCTTAACAATGTGGACATTCTACAAAAGGGCCTCACTGAGACAGATGCCTGATGTCAAAGCCATGGCCTCAAGCTCAATGCCAAAACGTGCATTGCCATCCCTTTTGGTAAAAACCCTGTACCCATGAACTACCACATAGGCGGTAGTCTACTTAACACCGAAAGTGTGATAAGAGACCTTGGGACACAGGTGGACAGTAGTCTCTCCTTTGATAATCACATCACCACAGTAGTCATGAAATCCTTCTACATGGCACACCTGATCACAAAAGGTTTCTCATCCAGGAAAAAATAGGTCATTGTTCCCCTCTACTCATCACTCATTAGACCCATTATAGAGTACAATGCCCCTTTTGGTATGTACCTCACAATACATCTACAACAACTGGAAAGGCCAAAGAAATACCTCACAAAGAGGATTACTGTCCTCAAACAGATGCCCTATGCAGACCATCTCAAAAAACTCCAGCTTTACTCTGTTGCTTATCACCTACTCGGAGACGATCTCTGCCTAACATACAAAGCTATGTCAAACCAAGAGCTGTTGGACATGCTCCCCTTAAAGAAATCCCAATCTCTCCGAGCTACATGCTCTAGGGACCTAAACCTTGTCACCACAGTAAACAGAACATGCTGGAGGGATAGATTCCTGTCCCAGAGACTTCCTATACTCTGGAACAAACTACCTATCTATATCAAACAAAGCTCCTCATTAGCACTCTTCAAGAAAAAATCTTGATGATTGGATAGAAATAGGAAATTCACCCTGGGAATCACTTCTGTAGCTCTGCTTGACAGGGGCACAGGTAAATATTTTTTTTTTGGGTAGCGAAAGCCAGGGTGCCTTTTTGGCTAGGCTTATATAGGCCCTAGTATATATAGCCTAGTACCTACCTATGAACCTAAGAACAAGACTTTACAGTTTAAAAGTAAGCCACAATTCTAGCATTATAAAAATGTTAAATAAATAAAATAAAACATATGCAAAATAAGTATGTTTTACAAAATATAAACTGATTAAAAAAAAGGCATAACTTACAATGCACTGAGTGGCTAGTATTCTTTCATAATATCTGCAGCAAAAGGATACACTGTTTTTAAAATGTGATCTCTTGTTGGCATGTCAAGATTTATGCATGCTTTTACAAAGTCTTGGGGGGGAATTCAGTAATCCTCCATGTAGGATGAACAAAGCCCTACTCGGAGATGGCCGTCTAAGAGTATGACGTCAGTGCATCATGCATATGCATGAGGGTGCGCTGACTCAACTCCCTGGCTAACACGGAGCATGTAGGGGTGCAGGGGGTGTGTCAGACTGCCGAGCAGTCCAAATATCCACTCCCCTGCAAGTGCCTAACTCTGCAAATGACAGCGGATATGAGTGAGTCCGCTCAAATGTGTATACCCCCAACACCACACTCCCCCACATTAAAAAGCCCTGTATAAATGAAATAAAATGTAAAACAAATTATTTTTTTTATTCACCATATAGCTGCCTGTATTTCCGCGTGTGTGCGCGGGTGTGCCCATTGCTTAGCTACAGTCAGCAGTTTAGACATTGAAGAGGATAATAAACCACTTATATGCAAATTAAGCCCAATAGCAATAGTGTAGTGGTAGAGCCTTCGCACAAAGAGGAGGCATTCCCGGTTTGAATCCCACCACTCCTCTCTCCTTTTTCAGTAGGAAATCCGTGCATAAAAATAAATCCTGACGTTTACCTTTTGAATTATATTAAAAAACATTTAAATGGCCCATGTAGTAGTAAACAATATTTTAAATATATATAAGAAAGTGAAATGGACATGCCAATAATGAATGCATAAGTAACCTATCTCAAGCAATGTGAAGCACTGCTAAGCAACGTTTACCAGTATTAAGCACAGTTAAGAATAATTGCCCATAGCTAACACTGCTTTAACTAGCGCAATATAATTGCCCATAGCTAAGCACTGCTTTAACTAGCACAATGGCTTTGCGCGTAGCTGTGCATCACGCCAACTAGCGCATACGAAACATGTTTGTGCAGAGCTACAACGTTGGGCAACGTTGGGCAACGTAGAGCAACGTTGGGCAAAGTAGAGCAAAGTCGGCTAAACATAGCCACACCTCCTAGCCGGTCAGGCCAGTAGTAATATAAAAAGCAATGACAGGCTTTGAACTCGGGATACTGTGCATAATAATCAAAGTACAGAACCACTAAGCCATGACAGCTTTTGCTGTTCGTGCGCTGTCAACATACATATGCATATTAATGAAAGTTTACACAGTGCTAAGCAGGTTTGCACTCAGCTGAGAATTTTCAAAACCAGCCAATCACAAATAAGTGCGGGAAATGAGCCATATTTAAGCCCCATAGGTGGGAATAATCACCATAACTGATTGTAGCTCCCATCTGCAGTCAGAATGGCAAGTGCTGGAGAGGGCTCTCATTTTCGAGAGCAACGATGGGGCATTGATGAGTCAAAACTGATGGTTTGGCTCCTTGTCCATCATCATGATGCAAGACTCCTGCAGGGCCAGTTCCAAGGAATGGAGTACAAAGCGGAGGCTTGGAACCATCTAGCACATGATCTCACCAGTGCCACAGGCGTCCCTCGGTCTGGTGAGCAGGTCAGATACCACCATGCAGACCTGAAGAGATGGAAGCAGGACCAACTGAACCAGTGGATACAGGAGGCCTGTGGAAATGACAATGCCCCACTATTGAGTAGGTATCCATGGAATGGAGTATGTAAGAATAGCTATTGTAGTCTATATAATGGACAGGTATGTCTCAATATGCCTTCATTTACTTCACAGCTGCAGGTGTCCATGCTGCGAATCAGCAAGCCTATGCAGATAGGCTGCTAAGGCTGCTTCACCAGGCAGGTTAGTAATTATTCTGCATGTATTGTTATATAAAATAAGTGAGAGAGCCTGAAAGAAAGTGTTGTAGCCCAATAATAAAGGCATAAAATGTCCTGAATAATTTCTCTGCATGTACTGTTATATAAAATAAGTGAGAGAGCCTGAAAAGAGTGTTGTAACCCATTAATAAAGGTATAATATGTCTTGAATAAGTCTTCTGCATGCACTGTAATATCAAATAAATGAGAGAGCCTCTAGAAAGTGTGTAATGTAATTAATAAAGGTATAATACCTGGAGTGTGTCTGTGTCACTTACTCTGAAATGTTGTTGTACTCTTGCATTATATAAATAGTACTGTTGTATTAAGCGCTGTTAACTCACAGTTGGGCAGGCCCATATAAAGTGGATGAAGGGAGTGCCAGTAGCTGTGAAGCATATATACAGTCCTCAACAGTTGGTTAATGGCTGGCATGCATAGGTAAATCTGGCACACGAGTAGCTTGTTAATGTGTTCCCCAAAAATGTGAGTGTGCTGCTAGAAATGTAGGAGGCTGTAGAAATATAACTGATAATGTCACATGAACACATCCAGATATGTAGATATATAAATATAAATAAAATATATAAATACATAGCAGTAACATCTGCATCCTGGACAGTTAGTATGCCAGCTATAGGTCAGGTATATAATGAACTAGCCAAACCCATTACACAACTTAATGCACGTTGCCTAGTGTAATAATACATGTAGGGAATATACACCTGCAGTCAATAGGAATGCAGTGTAAACTATAAGTACATATAAGATGTTAATGGAGGTATCTTTTTACACCTTACTGTATGTGCATAAACAATGCAATTCCACATATTAATGGGTATGTCTAATCTCAAAACATTTGCTGGGACATATGTCCTATTGTTCTATAAATATCTGCATTTACTTTGATGCATATGCCCTGTTCAAACACCACAATCTTGGTGGCCTGTTGCCACCAATCAATCCTGCATGCTGTTGGAATGTCCACTGTTGTTCTATATATGCATGTGTTATGCTTGCTGTTCAACTGTTGGAACTCTGGTGTGTTGGGTTAATGGGAATATTACTGCATGCTGTTACAACTAATTTGGAATGCTGTTGGCTGTCACCAACCCATAATGTCATTAAATCCTCCTAAACATAGAACGTATGGGAAGGCCGGTCCCAGCAGACCCACCTGTCCCACCTCAGCTGGTGATGGCACCTGGCACCAGCAGGTTCAGTGCCCAGCCTGGGACCTCCTCCTCCATTGGCTCTGTGCCAACTTCGGGTGGAAGTGCTGCAGGGGATGGGGCTCGTTCCCCCTGTGCAAACGTGGCCAGAGGAGGGCCACCTATCACCCTCCGAACGGTCCGGGCTGTGGTACGTAGGGAGATCCAGCGTTCAGTCGCTGATTCTCTACGCCAGCTTGAGGCGAGAGTGACATGACTCACAGGTGAGCCTGCCCCACCTACTCAGCCCCCAACACAGCCACCCTCTGGGCTGTGAAGGTGCAGTGGTGACTGCCCATGGGTGGGGATGTCAGTTCCACTGTTGCCATCTGTGGGCTTATGGGCTTGCGATTTCCAAACATCCTTCCCTGTCAATTGTGTTCACCCAACCCATGTGTCATATTCCGCCCATGTATGCATCTTGTTTGTCTTGTCTGTTTACCTCCCCAGCCTACCTCTCACAGCATACCTACTTCCCCTACCTCATATTCCACTCTCACCTGAAAAAAAAAAAAAGGGCGATCTGCTCCCACAAACAAATTACGCCCCATACATAGCTGCCCATTTTACACAAATGTCCGCTGAACACAGACACTGAAATTCAATTGGCAGTACGATATACTTTGTTGTCCTCACCCCTCTCTCAGGGGTGGAAGGTTTCAAAATTCCCTCCAAATTACTACTATATGCACAGCTGTTGCTGTTAAAGAAATGGGCAGCTATGGACCCTCTCTACACCTGTCCTGCACATCCCGAGCTGTTTTCCCTACTGTCTTACCCTCTTTGTACCCCTTTTTCACCACTTTCCTACTCCCCATTTTGTTTTCTTTCAAAGAAATTAGTGCGGGGGTTAGCGGGTGTAAGCACTTTTAAGCAGTAGTTAGCGGGCTTGCGTGAGTGTGCACATGTGTGCGCTTAGCTAAGTATTGCTAAGCGTCGCGCAAACCCATGCAAACCCACTTACAACTGCTTAAAAGTGCCTTAGTCACCCTGCATATGAGAGCCCTTGTTCTGCTCAGCAGCAAAATAAAACACCTCTGTCAGTCTCGAATCCCGTACCATGGACACATTAGACTGCATGAAGTACCACTAGGCCAAAGTAGATATACAGCAGGTTGTTTTTGAAATATATATATCATGCATCAGAATGTGTGAATGTCAAGGAAAGACAGGAATGTCATAACACAAAACCTGTTCTTTGGAGCTTTACCAGCAGCTGTTGTGGAATTGTATTACATGACTGTGATAACAGAACCACACATTCTAGCAGGAAATATTTTTACTGCAGCACTCTACAAGCCCCACACAGTATCCCTCCCAAATGTACAACTTACCACTGTGTTTAAGGTACAGCAAGGATGTAGGTAGGCATACTCAGTACTGGAATTGTTCAGTTTCCATGAGCATCCTATGATAATGTCAACAAAATAAAAAACACAAACTGTGCAGAAGTGAGTACATTAATATCCACAGTATAGCAGTTCCCAAACAGTCCATGTGCCAAATGAAAACATCTCAATAACTACATACGTATGGCAGCTAATTGTATAAGTAGAAAAGAAAAGAAATACTCCCATGTAGCTTGTGTTAGCATTTGTAGGGGTGAGTACAATTCTACACTGTCAGCTGTGTACTGGAAATGGCAACATTCAGGTCTGAGTACAACATTCAAATCACTGGCTACACCCCTAGCTTCATATATAAGAAGTATGCCAACTTTCTGACTTACACTACGGTGTCCACAGCAAACAAGCATGGGCCTCACTTTGGAAAGCTGAAAGGCCTACGCCTATCTGACCTAGCAATTTATAGCATTGAGTTGCTATGACAGTGAGTACTGCAATTACCACACTGCATGCTGCATGCAATTACCAAATGGTGGCCACCAATTGGTGCAGAGGCCATCACATGCACATGTGCAGATACCTCTAAAAGCAGGCTGTACTTGCTGTCCACACATGCAATCATTTCATTGCAGCCACGGAGAGAGAGAGAGCGAGAGTGAGCAAGCAAGTAAGAAAGAGAGACACAGAGACACACACAGACAGACAGACACCGGCAACAACAACAGCAACAGCCACAGCAACAGGAAAAAAAAAACAACATAAAAAAATATATATATATATATATATATATATATATATATAAAATAAAAATAAAAAAAATATTACTACACACACGGAACGTAATAATACAAACCCATACAAAGTAAAGGTATGTAACTGATATGTATTTACTGGCATGTAGTAGATGTTTTTGAAGAGTACTCTACATATTTTGAATCATCCATATGTGGCAGCAGTACGTATCTGTGCACAAATGCCCTGCATAACTATTGCCATGGACAAATCAGTGTGTAGCTGTGTGCAGTGGGATATGACTGTAATATATATAGTTCAGCATTAAATGTCAAACATCTGATCCATGTTATCTGTGTTCTGTACAATAGTGTGTACAATGGCTGTTAGGGGGAGTAGCGCATACAGTTATATAAACAAGGATGTGACAGAGTAACAAATTCATATTAACGTGTAACTTAGCATTGACAACAACTGTACCAGGCTAGTATGCTAATCTAGCATTTGCAGCTATACCTACATCCTCTAATATTACTGTGTGCTCACATGTGACACCTGTTCATGTTGCAGCAAGGCCCAACAGGTCTGCCATGCGGTCAATGGCCTTACAACAGTGTGGACCTTGTGTGTGTATGGCACACACATACAGAGAGATCTGTCTGTGTCAGATATATTAGCATCTGTACATGTGCATAGAGTAAGGGACATACTGCAACTGTTTGTGAAGGGTGGACATATATATGTTGTTGAAGGTTGTTATGTGCATACTTCTATGTAGGTTGCAGTGTGTGGCAAACAAGACAGCATACAGTGCTAGTATATGACATTTGGTGGTTAAACGCTGTGGGTATGAATTGTCACGTTTGCAGTGTTGCAGCCAGTGAGGCCTGCTAAAGCTACATGTGCTAAGAACACCTTCAATGCATTCCACACAACACTGTGCAATATTAGTACATAACAGTATACCTTGCAACCTTCGCATAATTGATATTCCCACCATAAAAGGTGGACCGCATATGTGCCTATATGTATATCTATATGTACACCAATGTATGTTTATATTTATGTGTGTGTGTGTGTGTGTGTATATATATATATATATATATATATATATATATATATATATATATATATATATATATATCTATGGAGAGAGAGAGAGAGAGAGAGAGAGACAGGGTCATATTTACTGCGACAGATGCCTGGTGACAAAGCCATGGACTCAAGCTCAATGTTGAAACTGCATTGGCATCCCTTCTGGCAAAAACTCTGTACCCATGAACTACCACATAGGTGGTAGTCTACTTAACACCGAAAGTGTGATAAGAGACCAGGGGACACAGGTGGACAGTAGTCTCCCCTTTGATAATCACAGTGACACACTAGTCATGTAATCTGTCTACCTGCCACACCTCATCACAAAAGGTGTGTCATCCAGAGAAATATAGGTCAGTGTTCCCCTCTACTCATCACACATAAAGCCCATTATAGAGTATAATGCCCCATGTGGTATGTACCTCACAAGACATCCACAGCAACTGGAAACGACAAAGACATACCTCATGAAGAGTAATACCAGCCTCAAACAGATGCCCTATGCAGACCATCTCACAAACCCACAACTACACTGTGTCGCATACCGCCTACCCAGAGGTGACCTCTGCCTAACATACTAAGCTATGTAAAAGCCAGAGCTGTTGGACATGCTGCACGTAAACAGATCACAATCTCTATGAGCTACATGCTCTAGGGACCCAAACCTTTTGACCACAATAAACAGCACATGCTGGAGGGATAAATTCCCATCTCAGAGACATCCCATACTCTGGAACAAACCAACTATCCATAGCAAACAAAGCTCCTAATTAGCAGTCGTCATAAATAATCATGAAGATTGTATGGGAGATAGTGAATACACCCAGGCAATCACCTCTGTGTCTCTGCTTGACAGGGCCATGTGAAATGCAATGACCTGTGTGTCAAATGCCAAGGTAGCGTATGGCTAGGCTTCTATAGGCCCTAGGGCCAATAGCCTCTTACCTACCTATGAAGTGATACACACCCACATGTACTTGTTGCAATAATTGCTATGTGAGTTTGACTGAGTGTGATGGTGAATGTGTTGGTGAATGTGTCAGAGTTTGGTTTATGTGTGATAACTTAGTGGGAAACTATTTCTGTCATGGTATTATGTGTCCTAGCTGTGATCCCAGCAAAAGATATGTATACAATTGCTAGGCTGAAAAAGCAGTATGCCATACATTCTGACATAGTCCCTTGTTGTCGACTGGAGTACCCATTGTAGGCTAAAGCAGTACATGCATGCTTATTGAGTGTTACTGCTGGCAAATCCAACTCCTGTATGAACTGTAGTACTACCTGAAGCTGTATGCCTAAACAGCACAGTATGGTGTACGTCCACATTTATTGGAACCACTGTTCTGTGTGTTCCCTGTAGTCCTCACAGATTACATACCTCAGGCATACGGTCTCGTAACTACTGACACACAGTATTGTAAGGTACACAGGTAAAAGTCACCTGTGTTGCCATACCTATGTGTCTGGTATGTATGTCTGATGTGTGTGTGTGTGTGTATGCCTGTACCATGGCCTCGGTCATATGTGTGTTACAGGATATAACTGCGTATCTAGCAACATGTATAGTGTAGTACAGCAGTATGCCACCTATATTCACAAATGCGCACATATGTTAGGCAGGGGTCCGCCATCAACGACTAGTGTGGAATACTGGTGATACTGTCACTGGACTTTACAATCATTGCAATGGATTACACTTTTCATGATGCATTAGCATGATATATACCTCCTGTGCCTAGGTTGTGCATTGTGTCTCATACAGTGTGCCATGTACTGTTGTATAGTATTACATACTGTTGTATGTTTGTTGCTGTGCAAAACGTGGTTTGATATATAGAGTGTGCCAGGCACTGTCAGGCAGTTGTGGGTTGAGTACTGACATGTGGTATTGAAAGTGTGTATCTTCCGACAGACAATAGGTTGCTATATATGGCAGTTATTTGATATCTGTACATTAGAAATATACGTGTGCCTCATGACTTGCTCACACATATTGTTTCATTGTCTTCCAGGGTTATGTCCCACCATCGTAATCCCGCCTATAGCACGGCGGAGGAAGAGGTTATAACATCCAGCCTGGTGCAGCAGTATGCCCTGCTGTTCTCTAGAAAGAGCCAGGACCAGCATGAGCAGACTGCGCTATGGCAAGAACTTGTCTGTCAGGTAAATGACATAGGCATGCATAACCGGACATATGGGCAGGTACGCCATCACTGCAGTGATTTAATTAGACATGTCCAGCAGCATGCATCTGATATCCGCAGACAGCAGCTTGCCATAGATGGGGGGGTAGCCATCCATCCCCCCCTCACCAGAGTGGAGGAGCTGCTCCTGAGCCAGGTGGCTCCTGGCCAACAACAACCCCAACAACTAACGTGTGTCATCATGGAGGCCGGAGTCACCCAGCAAGCTGACATGGAGCATGCAGGTAACATGGCATAGCTGTAGACTACTGTTACCTCTATAGTTAGAGCATGCTTATGTGAGATGTGTACTGTGTAGTTAGACGATGTGGTACCTAGTGTTGTGCAATAGTAAAAATTAGGAATACAATCTGTAGGCCTGTGACTGTCAACCATTGTACTACTGTCCGATTGCAAACACACAGTAGCAATGCCACAGTTGTTGCCACTGACAAAGTGTCTCATATCCTTATAGGTCCCTCTGGTGTGACAGCAAGGCAGCCGACCCATGCTGGTGAGTGTGTTCTACCTTTAATACTGCTAATTAAATGTGCATGTCATAGGTGAGGTGTAGGCCATGTACACATAACACACATACACATAATGCATGCTGTGCATGTTTGTTGTGAGACTATGCACATCCCAGTAATGTGGGTAGCTGCCTAAAACACATACAATACACAGAGCATTCCACACAATTGTGGCAACACTGATGTGGACATTGGATAGGCAGAGTTGATACACATGCACACAACATACACAACATTGTCATACGCAGTACACGTTAACATGCTACACATGGCATATTCAGATGCCCGCTGTAAGGTCACACTTCAGTATCCCACCCTTCATCCACACAGCACACATAATATACCTGAGGGGTAGATGCCTCACATGTGGCTGTGCGACACTCTTTGACACATTACACATTCATGGTAGGCAATGCCCCCTATTGTGCACCTTACAAACCCATGTAACAACTGGTTGTGAAATGGTGAATGTAACCATGGTGCTGTAGTTCCGGTACAGCATGGTATGTGGTGGTCTGGCACACATTAGTAGCCTTGAGTGACCACATGATGCTGCATGATGATGGCTCATGGTAGTACACCCCATCCAGTTACAGTGACCACAGTACTAAACATAGTATTACCTGCTATGCACCTCAGTGTTGTGTGTGTGCAAACATAGGCACCTATACACAATATGCATAGCAATCACCATTTGTACAAAGTGACACATATATGCCTTGTAATGCTATTGAGTGTGTAGGTCACATGACACACACTGTGTCTGTGTGATGTTTAATGTTGCAGTTGTGTTGTAGCATGCCATGTCATGTCTGGCACTGGCATGTCCACAATATGAAAGCAACCAAGTAGACCAACAAGAGCAGACGTGGAGGTAAATAATAATCCTTTATTGTATACAGACCGGTTTCGGCAAATGTTGCCTTCTTCAGTGTAGGACAAAACAACAAAGTCCCATCCATCTCACATTAAATAAAAATTGTCAGCCAATAAGCCAACAGAGATCATAAATATTAATGATATATTTAGATGTAGCCATAGCCCAAAATTTTTTTTAAAAGGACTAGATCCCAATTAATAATAAACATGATTGAAGTATGAAATAACAAGGTAACCTTCAAAAACATTAAATTACCCTGAACCAACCAATACATAAGAGGTAGCAGAAAACATATATTCCCAAGTGAATATATGTTTAAGGAAGTACATACAAAAAATACATAGAATGTGTAGAATCCCAAAAAGACAATCCATGTATTGATGTGATATTCTATATAACACAGTCAGCAATCAGACAACCAGGATGGAAAAAAACACTGCAGTTTGTTCATAGACAAAGTTAGTAAACAAAAACTTCATCATAGTACATGACAACATAATATACAAACCCTCCATATCATAATTGTCCATTATACCCTTGATCCCTGGAAGTGGAAATGTACACTTCAGCAGTATAAACTGATCATCCATATCAAAATGATCCAATCTGCCCTAGTTACCTAGACAATAAATTTAACACATGAATGGTCCAAAAACTGAATAGCCAGGTTGTAATATGATACAGGAATAACCCATGAAATGAATACCAAAGGCTATTCCATAGCCAAAAGGACCCACCCCAATCCAATAATTATACATTCTGGGAATAAAAAGACATTAAACAGAAGTTGGAACCCATGCATGAAAAATGATATAAGTAAGGCCCAAGGAAATTCTATGTTCCTACATGAGGAACCAACTATAAATGATCATTGAGCCCAGGGTAAAACAGACCCCCTAACGTAACTATCCAATATCTCTCTTTGTGATCTAATAGGCCATGCCAGCCCTGTTTATGACTTCTGTCACCAGTGATACGATCTATAATCATAAAATTGAATCTAGCCTGTGGATGTTTCAAACTGTGTTGATATAAAGCACTAGTCAATTTGTGATTTCTAATATCACTACGATGTTCATTCATTCGGGATCTGAGGGCCCTTGAAGTTTGGCCTACATAAAATGCACCGCAATGACAAGAAGCTAGGTACACTACCCAATCACTACTACAGTTACCAAATATTTTAATGTTGAATATCTGGGTGGTGTTGCGACTTGAGAATTCCTTTGATTTAGGCATATATGAACAAGAACCACAATGGCCACAGGGAAAAGAGCAGAATAGCTCATCACCTTGTAAAGTAAGTTGTTTATGAATAATCCCTCCACTAGCCATATGTTTGTAATGTGACAAATATGAGCCCAAAGTTCTCCCCCGCTTATGAAAACCGACATTGTTGTCCCAAAACTGACCTAAGTTGATCATTGGCCAATAAGATGTTCCAGTGTTTGTTAATGATATTTCTAACCATGTTGATGTTTCTTCCATAAGTCGTAACAAACCTAACGGGAGTACCAGATGTATTATTATTCCTGGTTTTGTACTCTAATAGTTGTTCCCTATTCATTTGATTTGCCCTACATCTGGCTAGGTTAATGTCTTGATGATCATAACCCCTACTAGCAAACCTCTGACTCAAATCAATACTGGCTGCTTGATATTCCTCGTCCCTTGAACTGAGACGTTTGATACATATGAACTGTGACACTGGGATACTTCTGATAGTGTGGGGTGGGTGCATGCTGGAAGCATGAAGCAAGGTATTATATTGTGGGTACTTGCGAAACACCTTACTAGATAAGGTATAATCATGATTTCTCGAGACCGTAACATCCAAAAAATTGATTGTATTTTGGTCATGTGTTACTGAAAATTCCAGTCCCCATATATTACTGTTAAGATATTCAACAAATTCATGCAAGTAACCCAATCAAGACGCCACACTAACCAGCAGTCATCCAGATAACGTCGCCAGATATCCATCTCCACCTGGTAGATGTTATGTGAATTGTCATATATCATGTACTCCTCAAAATAGGCCATGAAAAGATCAGCATAAATGGGAGCAAAAGATGCTCCCATGGCCGTATCTGCAGTTGCCAATAACATTGGCCTTCAAAATATAAGACATTTTTGTTGAGTACATGTTCTGACATACAAATAAGTAAGGTATTAAACCCTGGTGTGTAGAGATTTGCCCTGTCAAGCCAGTATTGGAGGGATTGTAAACCTGCCCAATGTGGAATACTGGTGTATAATGCTTTACATCTAAGGTACACATATACCACCCTGGTTCCAACTGAGTATCTTGGATAATCTGTAAGAACTGGGTAGTGTCCTGCAATCTTGCCCTAATCAAACCTAAAAGTGGCTTAAGATATTTCGTGAGAAATGCAGATAAAGGTTCAGTAAGAGAACCTATTCCAGAGACAATGGGTCTGCCGGGTGGTTTATTCAAAGATTTATGAATCTTAGGTAAAAGGTACAAAATCTGCTTGGAAGGTTCAGACACCATCAGTGAAGACAAACATTTTTTACTAATAATCCCCTCCTCAAAGGCTAACTTCAAAAAAGAATCAATTTCTTCTTTAAAATGGGTGGGATCTATAGGCATATGCATATAACATTTTTTGTCCGATAGTTGTGTCAACCCTTCCTGTATATAATCAACAGTATTAAGAACCACCACAGCTCCCCCTTTGTCAGCAGAGACAACAATGATATCCCTATTATTGCATAGTTGGTCTAAAGCCAACTTATCATCAATAGTAAGATTACTTCCTAGCATAACATGCCCCTGGTTCTCAAAATGAAGGTCCCTCAGAATTGAGTCCATAAATATGGAAACATATTTATTCATGGGTGATTGAAAAGATGACTTGCCAAATCGAAACTCATCAGATGTTCCTGAACTATCCTCAGCAAAAAACAATTTTAAATTAAGAATACGGCAAAAAACCTGTAAATCCTGAATGATGTGATATTCCTGGGAGAAAAAGGAAGGAATATAATTCAATCCTTTGTTCAGTAAAGCTATTTGTTCCTTAGACAATACAGAATTTGACAAATTCAATACATTCTGATTTGGAGTCTGAAAGGACGCTAACTCAGAAGGTTGTTCAATAAACCCTGAAACGAAACCTGTACGGTTTCCTTTGCGGTGCTTCCTGCCCCCCCCCCCCCCGGTGTCCCTTGCCCCTTCTAAAGGGAAATTTCTATTGCTTTTCTTTCTATTGGGAGACCCCCTATCAGAGGTCCCCTCACTGTCAGTTACTGAGGAATCATCCCCTGACGTACTATTAGAAGATTCACCCCTATTTTTCAAAATAGATCGAGGTCTCTTTCTGGTACGACTGGGCCCCGTCCTGACCTGATTAGTATCAGCAAACCTGACAGTCCGAGTAAAATCGAAAGGTCTGCCCCGTTGATAATCCGAATAATCCCTGTGGAACTTTTTGATTTTACGTTCCTTAATAGTTTTCTCATGTTCCATCAAATCATGGGAAAGTTTCTTAATATTATCTTGATATTTGGGCGAGGATTCGAACTTGCTGACATCTGAACATAATGTCTTGATGTCCTGCATATTCAAATCAACCATTCTTTCATAATATTGGAGTAGAATATTCACAAATGGCATGGACCCCACCTGTAAAGCTTCCTTCCAATCTTGGTTCAACTTTTCATCTGGTCTCCCCACTAGAGGTTGGAGATGTATCCGAAGTCCCCTGGGAGCCATATTCTGGGTAGAATAAGCTCTAAACAGTTTAAGATGCCATATGTTGGATCTAAGTGTTTTGAATGCCTTGGTAACAGAATGAAAAAACATATCACAATCCACCAACAGTGGTTGTGCCGAGTTATCCGGATCATTGCTTGGTGGGGTGTCAATCCCAAAAACACCTATATCCTGCCGATCAGCACATAATCCGGACAAAATATTGTTGAGATCCATGCTGCAAATATGAATTCAAAATGCCCACCCAATGAATATGGTGAAACACGGAAAAATATGATGATGAGAAAATACTAAAAAAGCTAAGGACCAGAGGTCCAAGACGTACCAGAAATGATGGTTCCCCAGTAATACCTAATTCCAAATCCTATGAATCCCACTATGAGGGTCAAAGGAAAAACCGGATCAGCAGGAAACACCAGCAATTCACAACCCAATAGTGAAAAATTGTATAATCCAAAAACATCAACACCATAAGAACAATACTGGTTAATAAGTCATATTGGTATCATAAAAGTGAATCATCCAATAACAAAAATCAGTCCTACATATGTAAATGAACAGAAATATGTACATTTATTCTGTGGGACCAAGCAGTGGGTGTATATTCAATTTCAGAAGTATGACACCTTTAAACTGCAAAGATCAAGATACCTTTGTCAAAATACAAATATAGAGAACAAGACCTTTAAATGAAATTAACAAGGGCATCCAATATCAAAGAAAGAGACTAAATGCCCATCCACCAAGAACAGCTAGATACAGCTTGGTATTAAATTTAAGAAAACCTGTTAGTGTAATAAATGGCCTTGACCATAACCACAATATAGCCCATGACATGCATGAGAAATCATACAGTTATATATGTTAGGGGATCATACACGCTCCAATGGAGATCATATCCTGATATTCCCATACATGAACGAAATGGTATGGCTAAAGTTGCTTCCACCACAGTTGAAAAACAATGTTACTAGAGCTCAATTGAGGTTAAACAATATACTTAAAAAATAATCAAGTTATCCATTAAACTACACTAGTCCCAATAAAAAATATATCAGGACAAAACTGCCCAAAGACAGTATAATAATGTAATCAAAATCCAAAGGCCTTATCCTATTCTTGGCATTGGCTTAACATAGTTATCATCAAATTACACCAAAATATGAATAGGGCACCCCTAAAGGAGTCCTAAAAAGTAATAACATATATATCACAGCACCTAAAGTTCAGCAGCATAAGCATACAGGACTTATATATATATACAATGGGATTTGTATCATGAAAAAAGGAGAATGTGGCCCAACCCCTGATGTCCTCCAAAGAAGTTTTTGGAAAACAATACAATACAGTGCAGAAAAAGTTTAAACAATCAGTCTAGTGATATATTGGTTCAATTGGTGGTACCTGTGTTATAAAACGGAATTATGGTATCCAATAATTGGCACCAAAATCCCTGATATTTAGGACATAGTCCAAAAGACAAAATTGTTAAATATATAACCTATACAAACACCAATATTGGATCAATAACAAACATTATTCCAAGTAGAAAGCCATATGGAAAATAACCATTAGTAAGGATCAATACAAATACCTTGGTTCAGGTTCAAACAAAAATTCTGAACACAATATATTCCCTTGACGTTGCATCAAACCTAAGTCGTTACTAACAAAAATATTAGCATTTTATCTCAAACTAATAATCCACTAGTTTAGGTAACTAATGGTATGCCGTTCATGATGAAAAAGTACCTATTAGTCTGTATTTTAGGACCAAATCCAAAAGAACTCCGTTGAAACACTCAAAAAATATAAATGATGGTATAGTCCCCGTTGCGCCAGTCCATGGATAGAGATTCACAAAAAAATGTGAATAAATCCGGCACCATAAAGTGTATACACACGGTTACAAAACAGTACACACCCCTTCGCCGTTGTTACACCAACAAAAATGAGAAGGCGTTACGTAGTGAGTGTTTTTATAAGAGCATAGTCCATAATCTCTTTATACATGCCCAAACTCGCAAGTCCCGCTTTTGTCCAAAACTAAAAAAATTAGAGAACATACCTTAATCCGTTGTTACACCAACCAAGAGCTGTTTCAAAATATCAAGATGTTAGGCCACAATTTGTTCATAGGACAAAAAAAGGATGTTGGCGCTTTACTCCTATCCTTTGCGGTAACACTAAATCCGACCGAACTGGCAAAATAGAACACAGTCCCCAAATACAGTGGTAACCATAAAAACGGAGTATAACATTGATGTTAGCATTAGCGTTGTAAGGGCCCTTGAAACACAGATGAGGTAAAAAAGACTTGGCTTTTAAGTAGAGTCAAAAAATAAAGTACATAGCAAACCATCAATGAGAAAAAGGCTTACCATATGTTATATTGTGACAAACTTCACAAAACTAGTGGAGACATAAAAGTTTCAACATACGACTAATTCCAGGTTTGACGCCGGATAGAACAAAATGGCCCAACTCACAACAATGGATCCAGAAAGTCCACTTTATAAAATTGGGCAATAAGCTAAACTTTCCAAATTCCGTATTCGGGAACAAAATCGATGTCCATAGCAAATCCCCACAGTGAAAAAATATACACTGAATGGGTACAAAAAATGAAAAATAAACAGTCTTGTATCCACCTTCCAAAAGAGAGATACACCTCCACTGCTCGGTCCCACAGCACAGATTTTTCAGAGAGCAAACCAACCAAGTTCCATGCACGGGGGAGATGCACGGTCCAAACCAAATGTACCAAAGCAACCAAGTAGACCAGCAAGAGCAGACGTGGAGGTAAATAATAATCCTTTATTGTATACAGACCGGTTTCGGCAAATGTTGCCTTCTTCAGTGTAGGACAAAACAACAAAGTCCCATCCATCTCACATTAAATAAAAATTGTCAGCCAATAAGCCAACAGAGATCATAAATATTAATGATATATTTAGATGTAGCCATAGCCCAAAAATTTTTTTAAAAGGACTAGATCCTAATTAATAATAAACATGATTGAAGTATGAAATAACAAGGTAACCTTCAAAAACATTAAATTACCCTGAACCAACCAATACATAAGAGGTAGCAGAAAACATATATTCCCAAGTGAATATATGTTTAAGGAAGTACATACAAAAAATACATAGAATGTGTAGAATCCCAAAAAGACAATCCATGTATTGATGTGATATTCTATATAACACAGTCAGCAATCAGACAACCAGGATGGAAAAAAACACTGCAGTTTGTTCATAGACAAAGTTAGTAAACAAAAACTTCATCATAGTACATGACAACATAATATACAAACCCTCCATATCATAATTGTCCATTATACCCTTGATCCCTGGAAGTGTAAATGTACACTTCAACAGTATAAACTGATCATCCATATCAAAATGATCCAATCTGCCCTAGTTACCTAGACAATAAATTTAACACATGAATGGTCCAAAAACTGAATAGCCAGGTTGTAATATGATACAGGAACAACCCATGAAATGAATACCAAAGGCTATTCCATAGCCAAAAGGACCCACCCCAATCCAATAATTATACATTCTGGGAATAAAAAGACATTAAACAGAAGTTGGAACCCATGCATGAAAAATGATATAAGTAAGGCCCAAGGAAATTCTATGTTCCTACATGAGGAACCAACTATAAATGATCATTGAGCCCAGGGTAAAACAGACCCCCTAACGTAACTATCCAATATCTCTCTTTGTGATCTAATAGGCCATGCCAGCCCTGTTTATGACTTCTGTCACCAGTGATACGATCTATAATCATAAAATTGAATCTAGCCTGTGGATGTTTCAAACTGTGTTGATACAAAGCACTAGTCAGTTTGTGATTTCTAATATCACTACGATGTTCATTCATTCGGGATCTGAGGGCCCTTGAAGTTTGGCCTACATAAAATGCACCGCAATGACAAGAAGCTAGGTACACTACCCAATCACTACTACAGTTACCAAATATTTTAATGTTGAGTATCTGGGTGGTGTTGCGACTTGAGAATTCCTTTGATTTAGGCATATATGAACAAGAACCACAATGGCCACAGGGAAAAGAGCCAAATAGCTCATCACCTTGTAAAGTAAGTTGTTTATGAATAATACCTCCACTAGCCATATGTTTGTAATGTGACAAATATGAGCCCAAAGTTCTCCCCCGCTTGTACGAAAACCGACATTGTTGTCCCAAAACTGACCTAAGTTGATCATTGGCCAATAAGATGTTCCAATGTTTGTTAATGATATTTCTAACCATGTTGATGTTTCTTCCATAAGTCGTAACAAACCTAACGGGAGTACCAGATGTATTATTATTCCTGGTTTTGTACTCTAATAGTTGTTCCCTATTCATTTGATTTGCCCTACATCTGGCTAGGTTAATGTCTTGATGATCATAACCCCTACTAGCAAACCTCTGACTCAAATCAATACTAGCTGCTTGATATTCCTCGTCCCTTGAACTGAGATGTTTGATACATATGAACTGTGACACTGGGATACTTCTGATAGTGTGGCGTGGGTGCATGCTGGAAGCATGAAGCAAGGTATTATATTGTGGGTACTTGCGAAACACCTTACTAGATAAGGTATAATCATGATTTCTCGGGACCGTAACATCCAAAAAATTGATTGTATTTTGGTCATGTGTTACTGAAAATTCCAGTCCCCATATATTACTGTTAAGATATTCAACAAATTCATGCAAGTAACCCAAATCCGCACGCCACACTAACCAGCAGTCATCCAGATAACGTCGCCAGATATCCATCTCCACCTGGTAGATGTTATGTGAATTGTCATATATCATGTACTCCTCAAAATAGGCCATGAAAAGATCAGCATAAATGGGAGCAAAAGATGCTCCCATGGCCGTACCTTGCAGTTGCCAATAACATTGGCCTTCAAAATATAAGACATTTTTGTTGAGTACATGTTCTGACATACAAATAAGTAAGGTATTAAACCCTGGTGTGTAGAGATTTGCCCTGTCAAGCCAGTATTGGAGGGATTGTAAACCTGCCCAATGTGGAATACTGGTGTATAATGCTTTTACATCTAAGGTACACATATACCACCCTGGTTCCAACTGAGTATCTTGGATAATCTGTAAGAACTGGGTAGTGTCCTGCAATCTTGCCCTAATCAAACCTAAAAGTGGCTTGAGATATTTCGTGAGAAATGCAGATAAAGGTTCAGTAAGAGAACCTATTCCAGAGACAATGGGTCTGCCGGGTGGTTTATTCAAAGATTTATGAATCTTAGGTAAAAGGTACAAAATCTGCTTGGAAGGTTCAGACACCATCAGTGAAGACAAACATTTTTTACTAATAATCCCCTCCTCAAAGGCTAACTTCAAAAAAGAATCAATTTCTTCTTTAAAAATGGGTGTGGGATCTATAGGCATATGCATATAACATTTTTTGTCCGATAGTTGTGTCAACCCTTCCTGTATATAATCAACAGTATTAAGAACCACCACAGCTCCCCCTTTGTCAGCTGAGACAACAATGATATCCCTATTATTGCATAGTTGGTCTAAAGCCAACTTATCATCAATAGTAAGATTACTTCCTAGCATAACATGCCCCTGGTTCTCAAAATGAAGGTCCCTCAGAATTGAGTCCATAAATATGGAAACATATTTATTCATGGGTGGTTGAAAAGATGACTTGCCAAACCGAAACTCATCAGATGTTCCTGAACTATCCTCAGCAAAAAACTATTTTAAATTAAGAATACGGCAAAAAACCTGTAAATCCACAATATGTCCTACACTCACCATAACCACTGTACAATGGCCATGTTGAGCAATGGTATTCCATCAGGTAAACATGCACCACCCATCCTGTGTGTATACATAGCATGCATGTGCTAATCCTGTGTCCACAATTATCTGCTGAAGACACAGATGCTCTAATCAGAAATGGATATCTATGTGACACACAGATACACACTCAGCCATGGCATGTATACCTGTGAGAGATGGTGCACAGGACATTGCAGAGCTTATAATATTTGCACAGCACTGTTGTGTCCATGTACACAGTGCGTTCCAGGGTGAGGCCAACCACTGAACAACACACATGCATCAAAGACATGTATAGTGTTATTGGCAAGGGCTGGCAACACCCGCGTCCTGCATGCTGACACGTGTGATATAACTGTTTGCCTTGTGATACTGTACCCCACCATCACCCGCTATTGAGTATGTTCTGGATTGCTGGTGGTGTGTGTGTGTGTGTGTGTGTGTGTGTGTGTGTGTGTGTGTGTGTGTGTGTGTGTGTGTGTGTGTGTGTTTTAGTGATGAGTGCATTTGTGTGCATGTGTGCATGTGTGCATGTGTTCATGTGTGCATGTGTGCATGTGTGCCGACATCATGTACAGGTCGTAAAGTGTGTTTCCTGTCTTCCTCTCACAGGTGCTGACTTTGGGCTGGTTCACTGCAGCAGGGAAACTGATGTCACTGAGCACTAACAGTGATACTGATGATAGGTGTGTTGAGGCACAGGCATGTTTGCCAGGGTCTGTCATTGGGCCACCAATCGACAGTACACAGCTGTTCACCCCATCCATGCATACAGTCATGCTGCCAATACATCCATCACCAATGCCCATAGCTGAGGGACAGCATACAGTTGGCATTGGCCAGGACAGTGTGGTATCCATGGCACATGCATCCCAACACAGCAGCCATACCCAGATATCTGAAAGGGTACCACATAGGCAGATGTCCAGGGGTTCTCATAGGAGCACTGCTGCTCATCATGCCACTGGCAGATGTGCCACAGGTCTGACAACGTCACTCATGTTCCAGGCTGTCATGGAGGCACAGGCATGTATGGAACGGTACACCAGACAGGGACTAAGGGCACAGAGGGCACATAACACAGGCCGTCATTGACAGTATCCGTGACCTAGCAGGTACCATCCATCATTACACTGAGGTCACTGATAGATGTTGGGGAGAGACATTAGATATACTCCCCAATGTCATGTCCATGTGTCAGGACAGTGCAAGATGGTTGAGTCATCGACATGGATGTATGCCAGCAACATCAGCAGCTGGCAGTCGCTGCGGACGTCCCTCAAGTCACAGCCGCTCACATAGTGCCAGTACCAGGCCCAGCAATGTTGGGGGTGGGCTGTCCATAGAACATCCTAGAAGACCACATGCACGTGGCTCTGGACAGTCCCAGCAGGGACCTGTGTCCTGTGTACATCCATCCCCTTCCGGGGATAGTACGCAGTCTGGCTTAGTACCTGATAGTGTCAGTAGCACCCGTGCCAGGCACAGGTACCATATCCATGGCCAGAGACGGTGATCTGTAAAGCCTCACAGGTGCAGTCTGTGGCTGTCCCATAAATACCCGTATATGGCAGCCATATGGTGGAACTGTGTGCATGCAGACACACACACATACTCCAGACACCTAGGGCTAACACATACCCACACTCATTACATCAACATTGGCCCATTCCAGTATTCTTGCCCCTCACACACACACACACACAAACACACACACACACACACACACACACACACACACACACACACACACACATGCATGTCAATTGGATGGCTCACTGTAGGCCTCTGGCAAACCAACAACACACCCTGTGCATATGATGACACCTGTGCCACCTCCTGTCATCTGTAACATCGATGCAGGAACAGGCTACCATGGTGCTGATGTACAGGGTGCCTTTATAGCAGTATAGCAATGTTAGCATGTTGTCAGCAGTACAGTGTAATGATATGCTTGAAGGTGTAGCTGAGCAGGCATGATGCATTAATGCTATGATTGTCATTGTAGTGTTGTTTACATCAGTGTTGGTTCCAGTTGTGTATTGTTTGGCCACGTGCCACTTGGCTGATGTGTGCAGTATTGGCAGCATGTGTTAGAGAGTGGACAGTATGTGTGGGATGTGTGTAGCACAGATTTGCAGGTGTACAGTTGTAAACATGGTGGAGGTGCACTGTCTGCATGTATGTGCATAGTGGACACATGGCCAGGGTGACATGCTCAGTATTACACAGTAACACTCCATAGTTTTTATTGGTGGCCAGTATGCATTGTACTACACACATTTCGGAACCTGACTACACATGTGTGTATAACATGGTTTGACACTGTGCTGTGGGTGATACTGTTACTATCTGTCATTGTTTTGCATTCTGGTAGTATACATCACTTCCACAGCCTGACCATAACCAATCGTTAGATGATGTCTTGACAACTGACACACAGATGTAGGACACACAGCAACATTTGGATCCTTCAGGTACTATACTATGCCAGTAACCACTGGTATTCACCTGCACCCATTACTGACACCACTCCTGTTTGGCATATAGCTCTCTTAAGTACAAGCAATCACAGTAGGGATATGTCCATCCACGTCTGGTAATGCATACTGTGGCCTATAATGCATTCTCCAAATGACACACACATCCTCCACAAGGGTATCATACAGACAGATGCCTGTTGTCAAACCCATGCTGTAAAGCTATAAGCCAAACTAAGCATAGTCATCCACCTTTACGGAACATATTATCCCCACAGTACCTCATAGGTAGTAGCCACCAACATGATGAACAGGTACCGATGTGTACATGCAACCAAGTGTTACGTCATCTGTCCTTTGTTAATCACATTTCCAAAGGTATTTTGAAATCCCTCAGTGGATCACATAAGCAATAAGGGGTCTGCATATATATCCACAAAGGTTGTTCAACACCTGTTATGAATAGTCATCATTGACAGACTTTGCTGTGTTTGAACAGGTCTGACATATACCTCGGCCATAGACCCTCACACACACTTTTCAATAGGAACCATAATGACTTTGTGTGACACAGATGATCTAGGCCAGGGATCACTGCAGTGGCTGGGCTTGTCACAAGCATACAGATGCGACCTAAGGTCTGGGAAGCAGCAGCACAGTCTGGCAAGGATGACAGCTGTGTTCTTGGAGAAAGCAGGGTTCCCACACATGCAATCATTGAGGTAACATGTATGTATATGTATTTGCCACATAGCTAGCTCACATGTGCAATGCATACTGATATATCATACAGTAGTAAAAGCAAACCCACAACACTTTGACCAACAGTGTCACACACACTCACCAAGAGCAGGATTCAAACACCTATCTAACTACTTCATGATACTAGAAGAGCACACATTAACACGATGTGCTATACATATTACTGGGAACTCTCCTTTCCACAGGTATATTTGTAGGATGGTGACATCATCAGACTTGACAAAGGTTAGTTTACCGCTTTTTAGGTGTTTTACTACTTTCCTAAAAGATGGCTCTTTCCCAAGGAAACCACCCACAAACAGTTGCCCTGTACAGGATTCAAACCCCTTTCTAACTACTTCATGATACTACAAGAGTACGCATTAAAACGATACACTATACTAATTTCTGGGAGTTATCCTTTCCACAGGTATATTTATAGGATGGTGACATCATCAGACTATACAAAGTGGGTTACATTAGGTGACATTAGATGGCCTACATTGAAGGAATGTCTAAATACTTTGGCCATGTGATCATCAAAGGTGAGTTTACTATCTACCTGTGTCCCCAGGGCCATAATGACTTTCTCCGTACATGCTGGATTACCACCTATGTGATAATTTCTGTGCACTTTGTTTTACCCAAAGGGGATGACTATGCATTCTTTGCCATTCAGCTTGAGGGCATTGTTTTGACACCAGGTATCTGTCTCTGTAAGACACTTCTGGAGGATGTCTGTGTCGGCTGTACAGTCAATTATGGACCACAGATACCATTCATATGCAAACCTGTTCAGCCATACACCTGCTGTGCTTGCCTGTACCTCTGAGCAGTATCTACTTAACAGGTGGGGTCCCAGGGCCAAAACCTGTGTGATGCCATTTGTGACTAGCTTAGAGTTGGACATGGCACTCGCAACTATGAACATGTGTGTTTGATCTGTGAGCCACTTGGCCACCCATTCTGTGACATAGCTGTTAATGTTCAAGCTGGTACACTTGTCCATGATGACAGAGTGGGGAATGGTGTGGTAAGCCCTTAGTGAGGTCCAGGTGGGCTGCGTGGACTACTTTCACCTCCATCTATGTTCATGGTAACTGTTTTAAATAAGTCAACTAGGTTTGGGAGCCAGGCTCTGCCTTTAACAAGGCGAAGTTGTGTAGAGTCCAGTGTCTGGAGAGCTCCAATGTTTCAGTGTATGGGTTCCATGACAATTTGCTCAATAGCTCTGTAGACCCGGCTGAGTAGACATATTGGGCAATGGTTTCCAGGTTCTATTTTGGCACACCCTTTGTGGAGCTGGATGACTGTTAGTGTATGCCATTCTTTGGGTACATAGCCTGTGGTACACTTGAGTCTGGACAGTGAATGTAGGTGAGGGCGTAGTTCCTTATGGGCCTAGTGTAAGACGCAGCCTGGGACAACATACAGTCACAGTGATGCTATGTTCTTAGCTTTGGTGAGGGCTGTCTTTACCTGCATGTCCATGACGTCTGGGTCTCTGCATCCTTCTGTGATGGACACAGGCCCTTTTGGGGGTGATGGGGGGGAGTTTACACTGAACTTGTCCCCCTGGATGTGGCCAATGAAAGTTTGTTTGGTGTATGTCATTCCTTTTTTCAGTAGCTGACAGCATATTTGGAAGTTGACACTTGCATGTCTGGTATAGCTACCGAAGGCTTTGGGGTTGTTATTCTTAAATTCCTTGGCTATTTGTCTTTAGAGACCATCCTTGGATTATTTTATGAGCGATCACTGTTTCTTCCTGATAATGATCAGTGATGCCTTTCCTTTAGTGAAGTTGGATCTATCATGTGTTCATTTCCTCCTTCTCTTGTCTAGCTTATTTATGGAGAACAAACACCTGCTTGTTGTCCTATTTTTGGAGGACTGCATCTTGGTTTTATTTGTGATGTCTCATTCCATGCATCCCTGTAGAAGCTCATAGGATGCACTTGTAAATGATTCTGCAGATTGCATACCATTATCCTATAGCAAGAGGTCTTCGGAACGTTCCACTTTGGTCTTGGGAAGTGTGCAGTTTGCTTTTGCAAATGTCTTCACAGTGGTTTCATTGACTGTGTGTGGGGGCAGGATGTGGATGTCCAGTGTAATTACTTAATTATCTCTGTTGTGGAACACTGGTACCCCATGTTTGTGATGATCATGTCCAGTATGTTGTCACCTCTAGTGGGCATGTTGACCAGCTGTTCCAGGGTGTTAGAGTTTCTTAACGCTAGAACACATTGGGCAAAGGACATTGTATACTCAATGTTTGGGTAGTTGTAATCTCCTCATATAATGGTGTTTGATAGGACCTTTATATTTGCCATTGTTCTCCAGAATACTGGGTGAGGTTCCTGAGACAAGGTACGTGATCTGTAGCAGGCTGCAATCTGATGGGCAGCTTTGCCCAATGTTAGTTGCACTTGCATGGTCTCCAAGGCCTCATGCTGTGCAAGCAACCTGAAGGTGTGGATATCCATAAGGTAAATGGCTACACCCCTTCCTTTTTTATTTCACTCGTGGTCTTGGGTCCAAAGTTCTGAGTGATTGTGAGTGTTTTACATGGATCATATCCAACAGCTCTATGTCTGACATAGCTTTGTATGTTAGGCAGTGAACACCTCTGAGTAGGCGATATGTAAGGGAGTACGGATGGAGCATTTTGTGATGGTCTGTGTGTGGCATGTATTTCAGGCCACTAATGCTCTTTGTGAGGTATTGCTGCTGGCTTTCCAATTGTTGTAGTTGTCTTGTGAGGTACATAGCAACAGTGGCATTTTACTCTTTTATAGTTCTAGTGAGTGGTGAGTAGAGGGGAACAATGTCCTCTTCTATTCTGTATGAGACACATTTTGTGATGAGGTGTGCCACATAAGAGGGTTTCCTGACTACTGTGGGAATGTGCTTATCACACCTATATCCACTGTCCACCTATGACCAAGGGTCTCTTGTCACACTTACAGTGTGAAATTTACTACCACCTATGTTGTAGTTCTTGGCTACAGTGTTTTTAACAAAGGTGATGATAATGCACCTTTTGGCATTGAGCTACAGCCCATGGCTTGGACAACAGCCATCTGTCTCAGTGAGGCCCTTTTGTAGGATGTCCACATCTTTAGTGTTTACAATGATGGCTCCTAGTTTGCCATCCTCTGGAAACTTCAGTAGCCACAGGCCTTCCATGTTAATGTTTACTTCAGGGAAGTAGATACTACACAGCCTGGGAAGTTATCTAGTCCCATGGCTGCTGTGATACTGGCTTTGGAGAGTGCTTTTTACCTGTGCAGCCAGGATAACAGCAACTTTGCAGTCTTCTATTATAGACATGTGCTCTTTCATGGGTGAGAGGGGGGTAAAGTTAACACTGATCCTGTCTGCCAGGATGTTGGCAATATCAGTTGACTCTGTACATTTAGTGCCATTGAGCTGTTACTCAGAACAGATCTGAGTGTAACCATGACATGGACCTGTCTATTGGGCAGAGATCTCCTGAGTAGACAGTATGCAACAGAGTACAAATTGGGTTACATTCAGTCTTGTTGCATGGAGCAACTATTTGAGGCCAGTAATCCTCTTGTTAAGGTACTTCATTGGTCTTTCTAGCTTCTGAATGTGCCTAGTCAGATTCATCGCAAGTGTGTTGTGGTACTCTCTGACAGGTCTGATGACTGCTGAGTAGTGGCAACCTCCTTTGACCTACATGCTCAGACCTTGGCAGTTTGTGTGAACACATAGCAGGATTTTCAGACCACTTTGTGAATGTGTTTCGGGAAGTAGAGATGACTATACACATTTGTCCATAGATCCCTTATTATCACATCCGTATTTAGCCTAAGTGTGTGAGCATGCCCAGTATGACCTTTCAGTATCTTCCTGCCTGACATTTGCTTCGTTTCTTTAAGTGTGTGAGCATGCCCAGTATGACCTTTCAGTGTGATGCTGAATAAAATCCACTACATTTGCTGGAGTGTGTGAGCATGCACAGTATATACATTTATACTATATGTGTATGGTAAATCAAGTTGTATTTTTACAGCAGGGCTCACCTTTGTGTCATAGATCAACAGGTGTCATGCTGTGCCTGCAGGGCTTCCATGAGACACTTTGCATAGACTTATCAACATTTCTACATACAGGGGGGACAGCTATTCTTTGTACATTTCTACCCGTGGGCACACCGGATTGTTACTGTGAGTGTACATAGGATGTGGGTTTCCCCTGACACTTATGCACATTTGCTGTGCCTGCACTGCTATGTACAGGACACCATTACAGTCTGTACTGTTGCCTATCGTACTGGCTTGAGGCATAATATTGTACTACAGATCTTAGGGTCCAATGTCACATATATTAGCTTGCGACTTCATAGCCTTCACAACCCACATCACAACGCCTGGCCTGATGTTCTCTGTCTGCATAGGCGTGTGGGGAAGGTTACCCATTTGCCACTTTAGGGGCATGATACAGCATTGCTTTGTGTTTGCATTAGTGTGCAATGGTCCTGCTGTGTCTGTGCCACTGACATGCTATCATGGCTTAGTGGTTCAGTACTGTGACTATAATGCACAGTATCCTGGGTTCAAGGCCTGTCACTGCTTTTTATTTTCATGCTGGCCAGACAAGACTGCTTAAGGAACAGTAAAGCAGATATGAGCATGTTTTACTGACTTTGCTCAACTTGCCCTGACCTTGCCCAACATTGCATGAGCAATTTTGTTTACATATACTAGATATTGGTGAAAGCTGCTTAGCACTGCTTTATATTGCTTAAAACATGGCAATCATGCCTCATGTGGTGCTGCAGGGCTGCCTATGTTGGATGCACATACTACACTGCCTATACATGTTTGGATACAGGTAGTGTCAAGTTAGGCATCCCTTTTATTTTATGTGCGAGTCAGAGAGAGGTATCATTTCCAGGGTTCCTACTGAGCCAGTGTATGTGCTATGCACTGCCTCTTTGCCAAGGACAAGGCATACTGGGCACACCTCCTTCTGCCTCCTCCGAGTCACGCTGTGCCTGTGCAGGCCATGGCAATGGTGGGGGGCTGTTTGGCCCTGCCCCATGCTGTTCCTGCTGTAGCTGTTTTCGCAGGATCATATTGTGTAGCATGGCACATACCATGACAATTTTCGTACATGTAGTTGGTGAGTACTGCAAGGCTCCACCAGATGTGTCCAGGCACCGGAACTGTGACTTGAGCATCCCAAACACACGCTTGATTACATTTCATGTTTGTGCATGTGCCTCATTATGGAGTTCTTGTTCAGATGTGTGTGCATTTCTGATGGGTGTCATCAGCCATGGCTCCAGTGCGTATCCAGCATCCCCCACTAGGTGACTGTCAGGGATGTCCCCATTGGCAAATGTCTGGTACAGCTGCAACAGATGCCAGATATGGGAATCGTGGTAGCTTCCAGGGCAGTCAGCACACACATTCAGTATTATGCCCTGGGCATCACACACAACCTGTCAGTTGATGGAGTGGAAGCCCTTGCGGTTGATGTAGGCCCTACCCCGCTCACCAGCTGGTGCTTTGATGTGTATGTGCGTGCAGTCAATTGCACCCACTATCTCAGGGTATTCCGCTATTTGCTGGAAGAGACGCATATTGCTGGCCAATACCTCACGGGAATTGGGGAAATATACATGATCACCGACATGTGCTGACATAGCATTCAGGAACTGGTGCAGTACCCTTGATGCTGATGCCTGTGAAATCCCCATCATATCACCAGTTGTTCTCTGGAAGGTACCTGTTGCTAGTATTCTTAGCCAACACATACCTTGGTTTCCACTGGGATGGGTTCCCCTCTGTTGGTTCTGTGTGTGAGGTGTGGCCTGCACAGCTCAACAATTTGCTGCAGGTGATCTCTGTCCACTCTATAGTGCTCCACTATCTCCAGCTCATGTAGCCCCTGGTAGGTTACCCTGGGTCTGTACACTCTTCTCCGTCTCTTCACTGTGGGTTGCTCAGCAGCATTTGCAATGACACCACCCTCAGCATCTTGCACATGTTGCCTTATAACAGCAATGGCAGCCCCTAACATTTTTATGTCTCAGTTTAAGCTTTTTAAGTTTTCACTTCTCTTTGTTGACTGCAGTGTTGCAGTGTTTCTGAGAAAAACATAGGGAAATGTTGTTTGCAGTGTTTTAAGTGCTGGGCTGGACTAGTGTACTGCCTGTGTAATTGGCTGATTCTGATTGATTTCACCTGGCAGCTCTGCTAGTTCTCCTTGGTTAACTTCCTACTACTTCTTTTCCTTCCTTTTCCCTTTCTGTTTCCACAGGGGCAGCGCCACACAAACATGTGCACACGAGTGCACACACGCGCACACAGGCTTACACAGGCTTAGGCGGGTGCACATTTGTGTATACAAGCTTAGCCATCCTTACACAGGCGTACCCGGGCGCACACACGTGCACACAGGCTTAGATGGGTTCCCACGCGCGCACACGCGTGCACACAGTGTAAGCAGCTTTGCAAGAAACTTTAGTGATAGCCACGGCATACACCTTTGGTTTCTGGGTTTCAGTTTAGACCACTGTAGACGCAGCTCTTTTAGTCCTGAGTAACTCACAGCAAACACATGCCACTTTGCTCCAATAAGCTTACAGTCTTTTTGATACATACCCCCTCATGATGTCACCCATCTTCTGCTCTGTTACTCCCTTTATTCTACTCTTACACTCTAGGGACATGGTTCACATAGCAGGAAAAATTGGGATTCACCATCCTTATCCTCATTTGCATAGGATTGCCTACTAATGCTTGGTTACATCTCTCAGACTGAGCTTCCCCCCTTAGCAACCACACATGTTGTCTTCAGCCTGCCATTCACTTGCATGGCAGATGAATATTTTGAATTATATCCATATTTGTGGCTTTTAAATTTTGATTTTCTGATTTTTAGTGCAGCGACGCTTTGAGATATGCCACGCTTAAACATCGGAGATCGAGGAAAAAAATGATTTTTTATCATTTTGCAACACATAAAAATGCCAATGGCCATATATTTGGTCACTGGCATGCTTCATCAACTGGATGCAGCCTTTATTTGGAGCTGTCATGGCTCCGTTTTGCTATTTGCAGAACTGTACTCAGTTGCCAACCGAGTACATTTCTGCAAATAACACTACTCTTACTCTGACAGGTTAGTGTTTCCTGGATCGCAAATTTACATCATTTGCATAGCTTTCAGCTGCAAATGAGGTAATTTGCATAAACTAACCCTGTCCGTGCAAGAGTCATTTTAGGAGCTTTCTTGCACACCCCTGCCGGCTGTTTCCTGGATCGCTCGGCAGACATGTTGGCTTGCTGGAGTCTTACTCTACTCTTAGACTCTGTGCAAGCCTTCGTGAATCTGGCCCTTGGATTGTAAACACTTTGTTATTTTGACTGCTTCTTTGTTGGAGAGGTAATTTGTTTGTAATACTGACTCTGAGGACAACTTGAAGTAAATAAAATATATATTTATTTAATGTGGTTTTCTATTGGAGTTTTTCACATCATCAGAGTTGGTAACATATCGATTGAGGGGCATGAGTTCAAAGTCCCCTCACTAGGGTGTAGAGGAAAATGCTGTTAAGAATTCCATTAGAGCACTTCTTTTTCATTTAATAGTCCACAGCTCCCATTCCGTCTTGCAGCTTGTCACTTATTCATTACTGAGGTTGCACTGGGCTTTAGGGCATGTGCATTACTGTGATCGGCATGTGACTTTTTAAACTGTTCTGCTTTTACCCAAGTACCCTACGCCCTCATACACACATACACACACACACACACACACACACACACACACACACACACACACACACACACACACACACACACACACACACACACAACACACACACAATGTAAGTTTTAGTAAGCTTCATTATTGCCATAGTAAAATGCCTGCAACACGGATTTTGAAGCAGCGACACAAGACCCAAATCACATCTAGGTATACTACGTTATAACTGGCTCAAAGCAAATCTAAAAGAAAGCCTTATGTCTGGAAACTTTCAGCTAGATATGTTTATTTGTCAGCCTTTTTGACTCTTTTTATAGTACTTTTACATGCCATTATCACATGACCTTTATTCTAAAGGAATAATCACATTTAAACGCAGCTGAACTAACACTCTTCAGTTGTTTCTGCTAGATCCACACAGTCTCTCATTTTTCTCCCCCTCTCCCAGAAAATAATTTTTTTCTCAAGGCTGATTTCTAAGACTGTGACTTTTACTTCAGCTTCAGTTCCTGTAGCAGATGAGTTACAGTCTCTTCCTGCTGACACCATTTTTATTAACGAAGTTCCAAAATCTGAAATGTACACCTGCTGATAGGAAAGTGTTTGTGCGGGTGTCTAAATATAGTGCGTGTGCACTTGTATGTACACATGTCCATTTGTCCATTTGTGCATCTTCATGGAAAAAAGGTACAGAAACAGAATCTGTGCTTGTGTGTACCTGTGTACATGTGCATGCATGTGGGTCTGTATGTGTATATGTGTGCATGTTTGTGCATACATGCATGTGTGTACATTTGTGTGTCCATATATAGTGTCATAGATGTATACAAGGCTAACAACCACTAGGACACATATAAGCCTAGACATGTAACCCAAATGTGACCCACAAATTTGATTTATATAGAGGGTGATTTACTGACTGCCTCTATCCATCAGACACATAGGTGCCAACCAGGGATGAATTTCCAAGTACCCATCCATTTATCTAAGTTATGCTTAATTAGAGATAGGGAGGAACTCTGGTTCAAATGGATTGGGAGCCTGTTCCAGAGAATGGGAGTTCTCTGAGAAGCATATATTTCTCTCCAACATGTTCTATTTATGTGGCAAGCAAAATTTATGGGCCGAATTCACGAAGGATTGCACGGAGTCTAAGAGTAGAGTAAGACTCCAGCAAGCCAACATGTCTGCCGAGCGATCCAGGAACAGCCGGCAGGGGCGTGCAAGAGAGCTCCTAAAACAACTCTTGCATGGACAGGGTTAGTTTATGCAAATGACCTCATTTGCTGCTGAAAGCTACACAAATGAGGTAAATTTGCGATCCAAGAAACACTAGCCTGTCCGAGTAAGAGTAGTGTTATTTGCCGAAATGTACTCGGTTGGCAACTGAGTACCGTTCTGCAAATAGCAAAATGGAGCTATGACAGCTCCAAATAAAGGATGCATCCAGTTGAGGAAGCATGCCAATGGCCAAATATACAGCATTTGGCATTATTATCCGTTGCAAAATAATAAAAAAAAAAATGTTTCCCTCGATCTCTAATGTTTAAGCGTAGCGCAGCGCCACGCAAACATGCAGCGCTCTAAAAACCCTAAAAGCAAAAAATAAAAGCCACAAATAGGTATACTATTCAAAATATTCATCAGCCATGCAGGTGAATGGCAGGCTGAAGACAACATGGCGACTGAGTAGTGGTTGCTAAGGGGAGAAACTCAGTCTGAGAGATGTAACCAAGCATTAGTAGGCAATCCTATGCAAATGAGTATAAGGATAGTGAATCCCAAATTTCCATGCCATGTGAACCATGTCCCTAGAGTGTAAGAGTAGGATTAGGGGAGTAACAGAGTAGAAGATAGGTGACATCATGAGGGGGTATGCATCAAAAAGACTGTAAGCTTATTGGAGCAGAGTGGCATGTGTTTGTTATGAGGTACTCAGGACTGGAAGAGACATGTCTACAGTTGTCTAAACTGAAACCCAGAAACTGAAGGTGTAAGCTGTGGCTATCAGTGAAGTTTCTTGCAAAGCTGCTTACACTATCTGCACGCATGTGCATGGCTGTAAACCGGTCTAAGCCTGTGTGCACGTGTGTGCACCCATGTAAGCCTGTGTAAGGCTGTCTAAGCATGTGTGCATGATTGTGCACCCGCCTGAGCCCGTGTAAGCCTGTGTAAGGCTGTGTGCACACGCGTGTGCGCTCATGTGTGCATGTTTGCGCTTGTTTGCACGGCGCCTCCCCCTGTGGAAACAGAAATGGGAAAATGAAGGAAAGGAAGTAGTAGTAAATTAACCAAGGAGAACTAGCAGAGCTGCCAGGTGAAATCAATCAGAATCAGACAATTACACAGGCAGTACACTAGCCTAGCCCAGCCCAGCACTTAAAACTCTGCAAACAACATTCCCCCATGTTTTTCTCAGAAACACTGCAACACTGCAGTTTACAAAGAGAAGTGAAAACTTAAAAAGCTTAACTGAGACAAAAAAATGTTAGGGGCTGCCATTACTATTATAAGGCGACATGTGCAAGATGCTGAGGGTGGTGCCATTGTGAATGCTGCTGAGCAACCCACAGTGAAGAGACGGAGAAGAGTGTACAGACCCAGGATAACCTACCAGGGGCTACATGAGCTGGAGATAGTGGAGCGCTATAGAGTGGACAGAGAGCTCCTGCAGGAAATTGTTGAGCTGTGCAGGCCACGTCTCACACACAGAACCAACAGAGGGGAACCCATCCCAGTGGAAACCAAGGTATGTGTTGGCCTAAGAATACTAGCAACAGGTACGTTCCAGAGACCAACTGGTGATATGATGGGGATTTCACAGGTATCAGCATCCAGGGTACTGCACCAGTTCCTGAATGCCATGTCAGCACATGTCGGTGATCATGCATATTTCCCCAATTCCCGTGAGGTATTGGCAAGCAACATGCATCTCTTCCATCAAATAGCGGTATACCCTGAGGTAGTGGGTGCAATTGACTGCACACACATACACATCAAAGCACCAGCCGGTGAGCGGGGTAGGGCCTACATCCAATGCAAGGACTTCTACTCCATCAACTGCCAGGTCGTGTGCGATGCCTAGGGCATAATACTGAATGTGTGTGCTGGCTGCCCTGGAAGCTACCACAATTCCCATATCTGGCATCTGTTGCAGCTGTACCAGACATTTGCCAATGGGGACATCCCTGATGGTCACTTAGTGGGGGATGCTGGATATGCACTGGAGCCGTGGCTGATGGCACCCATCAGAAATGCACACACACCTGAACAAGAACACTATAATGAGGCACACGCACAAACAGGAAATGTAATAGAGCGTGTGTTTGGGATGCTCAAGTCACGGTTCTGTTGCCTGGACACATCTGGTGGAGCCTTGCAGTACTCACCAACTACATGTACCCAAATTGTCATGGTATGTGCCGTGCTACACAATATGATCCTGAAAAAACAGCTGCAGCAGGAACATCATGGGGCAGGGCCAAACAGCCCCCCACCATTGCCAAGGCCTGCACAGGCACAGCGTGACTCGGTGGAGGAACAACCTGAGCCTGGCCCAGTAGGCAGAAGGAGGTGTGCCCAGTATGCCTTGGCCTTGGCAAAGAGGCAATGCATAGCACATACACTGGCTCAGTAGGAACCCTGGAAATGATACCTCCCTCTGACTCACACTTAAAATAATAGGGATGCCTAAATTGACACTACCTGTTTCCAAACATGTATAGGGAGTTTAGTATGTGCATCCGACATAGGCAGCCCTGCAACACCACCTGAGGCATGATTGCCATCTTTTAAGGAATATAAAGCAGTGCTAAGCAGCTTTTACCAATATCTACTATATGTAAACGAAATTTCTCGTGCCAATTAGCGCAACGTTGGGCAACATTGGGCAAGGTTGGCCAAAGTTGAGCAAAGTCAGTTAAACATGCTCATATCTGCTTTACTGTTCCTTAAGCAGTCTGGCCTGCCCAGCATGGCAATAAAAAGCAATGACGGGGCTCGAACTCAGGATACTGTACACTATATTCACAGTACTGAACCACTAAGCCATGATAGCATTTCAGTGGTGCAGACACAGCAGGACAATTGTACACCAATGCAAACACAAAGAAATGCAGTATTATGCCCCTAAAGAAGCAAATAGGTAATCTCCCCCACACGCCTATGCAGACCGAGAACATCAGGTTTGGCGGTGTGATGTGGGTTGTGTAGGTTATGAAGTCGCAGTGTAATATACGTGACATTGGACGCCAACATCTGTAGTACAGTAATATGACTCAAGCCACTATGATAGGCAACAGTACAGACTGAAATGATGTCCTGTACATAGCAGTGCAGGCATAGCAAATGTGTATAAGTGTAAGGTGAAACCCACATCCTATGTACACCCACAGTAACAATCAGGTGTGCCCCCGGGTAGAAATGTACAAAGAATAGCTGTTCCCCTTGTATGTAGAAATATTGGTAAGTCTATGAAAAGTGTTGCATGGAAGCCCTGCAGGCACAGCAATGATCCCTGTTGATCTATGACACAAAGGTGAGCCCTGCTGTAAAAATACAACTTGATTTTCCATACACATATAGTATAAATTTCTATACTGGGAGTGCTCACACACTCCAACAAATCTAGTGGATTCCATTCAGCATCACACTGAAAGGGCATACTGGGCATGCTCACACAGGCTAAATACGGATGTGATAATTAGGGATCTATGGACAAATGTGGATAGTCACCTCCACTTCCAGAAACACATTCACAAAGTGGTTGGAAAATCATGCTATGTGTTCACACAAACAGCCAAGGTATGTGCATGTAGGTCAAAGGAGGTTCCCACTACTCAGCAGTCATCAGACCTGTCAGAGAGTACCACAACACACTTGCGATGAATCCGACTAGGCACATTCAGCAGCTAGAAAGACCAATGAAGTACCTTAACAAGAGGATTACTGGCCTCAAATAGTCACCCCATGCAACAAGACTGAATGTAACCCAATCTGTACTCTGTGGCATACTGTCTACTCAGGAGATCTCTGCCCAACAGACAGGTTCATGTCGTGGTTACACTCAGATCTGTTCCGAGTTACAGCTCAATGGCAGTAAATGTACAGAGCCAACTGATATTGACAACATCCTGGCAGATAGGATCACTGTTAACTGTACCCCCCCCTCTCACCCATGAAAGAGCACATCTCTATAATGGAAGACTGCAAAGTTGCTGTCATCATGGCTGCACAGGTAATAAACACTCTCCAAAGCCAGTATCACAGCAGCCATGGGACCAGATAACTTCCCAGGCTGTGTAGTACCTACTTCCCTGAAGTAAACATTAACATGGCAGGTCTGTGGCAGCTGAATTTTCCAGAGGACTGCAAACCAGGAGCCATAATGATAAACACAAAAGATGTGGACATCCTACAAAAGGGCCTCACTGGGACAGATGGCTGTTGTCAAAGCCATGGGCTCTAGCTCAGTGCCAAAAGGTGCATTGTCATCCCCTATGTTAAAAACTCTGTAGCCAAGAACTACAACAGAGGTGGTAGTATACTTCACACTGAAAGTGTGACAAGAGACCTTGGGTCACAGGTGGACATTGGATACAACTGTGATAATCACATTCCCACAGTAGTCAGGAAACCCTCCCATGTGGCACACCTCATCACAAAATGTGTCTCATGCAGAATAGAAGAGGACAAAGTTCCCCTCAACTCATCACTCACTAGAACTATAATAGAGTACAACGCCACTGTTGCTATGTACCTCACAAGACAACTACAACAACTGGAAAGCCAGCAGCAATACCACACAAAGAGCATTAGTGGCCTGAAATACATGCCATACACAGACCATCTCAAAATGCTCCATACGTACTCCTTTGCACATTGCCTACTCAGAGGTGCTCACTGCCTAACATACAAAGCTATGTCAAACACAGAGCTGTTGGATATGGTCCACGTAAAACACTCACAATCCCTCTGACCTTTGGACTCAAAACCATGAGTGAAATACAAAAGGAAGGGGTGTACCCATTTACCCTATGGATACCCACACCTTCAGGTTAGTGGCACAGTATGAGGCCTTGGAGACCATGCAAGTGCAACTAACATTCGCCAAAGCTGGCCATCAGATTGTAGCCTGCTACAGATCACGTACCTTGTCTCAGGAACCTCACTCAGTATTCCGGAGAACAGTGGAAAGTATAAAGGTCCTATCAAACACCATTATATGAAGAGATTACAACTACCCAAACAGTGAGTGGTGGAATTACTCATGTACAACGTCCTTCGCCCAATGTTTCCTAGAGTTTAAAATCCCTAACACCCTGGAACAGCTGGTCACCACACCCACTAGAGGTGACAACATACTGGACATGATCATCACCAACATCGGGTACCAGTGTTCCACTACAGAGATAAACCCCTCGCTGGTAATATCAGATCATGAAGTAATCACACTGGACATCCACATCCGGCCCCCCCACCCAGTCAATGAAACCACTGTGAAGACACTTGCAAAAGCAAACTGCACACTTCCCAAGACCAAAGTGGAGCGTTCCAAAGACCTCTTGCTATAGGATAATGGTATACAATCCGCAGAATCATTTACAAGTGCATCCTATGAGCATCTACAGGGATGCATGGAATGAGACATCACAAATAAAACCAAGATGCACACCTCCAATAATAGGACAACAATCAGGTGGTTGTTGCCCATAAATAAGCTAGACAACAGAAGGAGGAAACGAACACATGATAGAGCCAACTTCACTAAAGGAAACGCATCACTGATCATTATCAGGATGAAACAATGATCGCTCATAAAATAATCCAAGGACAGTTTCTAAAGACAAATAGCCAAGGAATGTAAGAATAACAACCACAAAGCCTTTGGTAGCTATACCAGACATGTAGGTGTCAACTTCCAAATATGCTGTCAGCTACTGAAAAAAAGAAAGAAATACACCAAACAAACTTTCATTGCCCACATCCAGGGGGACAGGTTCAGTGTAAACACCCCCCATCACCCCCAAAAGGGGCTGTGTCCATCACAGAAGGATGCAGAGCCCCAGACATCATGGACATGCAGGTAAAGACAGCCCTCACCAAAGCTGAGAACACAGCATCAATATGACTGGATGGTGTCCCAGGCTGCTTCATACACTAGGCCCATGAGGAACTGGACCCTCACTCACATTCACTGTCCAGACACAAGCGTACCACAGGCTATGTACCCAAAGAATGGCATACACAAACAGCCATCCAGCTCCAGAAAGGGGGTGCCACAACAGAACATGGACACCATTGCCGAATATGTCTACTCAGCCTAGTCTGCAGAGCTATTGAGCAAATTGTCATGGAACCCATAAATAGAGACATTGGAGACCTCCAGACACTGGACTCTCCACAACTTCACCTTGTTAAAGTCAGATTTTGGCTCCTAAACCTAGTTGACTTATTTCAAACAGTTACCAAGGACATAGTTGGAGGTGAAAGTAGTCCACACAGCCCACACAGACCTCACGAAGGACTTTCCACACCATTCCCCACTCTGTCATCATGGACAAGCACACCAGCTGGAACATTAACAGCTATGTCACAGGATGGGTGGCCAGGTGGCTCACAGATCAAACACACATGTTCAGAGTTGCTGGTGCCATGTCCAACAATAAGCCAATCACAAATGGCATCCCATAGGTCTTGGTCCTGGGACCCCACCTGTTCAGTAGATACTGCTCAGAGGTACAGGCAAGCATGGGAGGTGTATGGATGAACAGGTCTGCAGATGAATGGTAACTGTGGTCCATAATCGACTGCACGGCTAACACAGACATCCTCCAGAAGTGTCTTACAGAGACAGATACCTGGTGTCAAAACAATGCCCTCAAGTTGAATGCCAAAGAATGCATAGTCATCCCCTTTGGGTACAACAAAGTGCACACAAATTACCACATAGGTGGTAATCCAGTATGTATGGAGAAAGACATTATGGCCCTGGGGACACAGGTAGATAATACACACCCCTTTGATGGTGACATGGCCAAAGTGTGTAGACATTCCTTCAATGTAGCCCACCTAATGTCACCTAATGTAACCCACTTTGTATAGTCTGATGATGTCACCATCCTACAAATAAACCTGTGGAAAGAATAGCTCACAGTAATATGTATAGTGCGGCATGTAAATGTGTACCTCTGTGGTATCATGCAGTAGTTAGGTAGTGGTTTGAATCCTGCACTTGACAAGTTTGTGTGTGGTCGCCTTGGGAAAAAGAAACCTTTTAGGAGGGTCGTAAAACACCTTAAAAGTGGTAAACCAATCTTTGTCAAGTCTGATGATGTCACCATCCTACAAATATACATGTGGAAAAGAGAATCCCCAGTAATGTGTATAGTGCATCATGCTAATGCGTACTCTTCTAGTATCATGAAGTAGTTAGTTAGGGCTTTGAATCCTGCACTTAACTGTGTTCATGTTTGATCTCCTTGGAGAGGAGTAACCTTTTTGGAGAGTAGTAAATCACCTTAAAAGTGGTATACACATCTTTGTCATGTCTGATGATGTCACCATCCTACAAACATACTATGGAAAAGATTTCACCTAGTAATGTGTATAGTGCGTTGTGTTAATACGTACTTCTCTAGTATTATAAAGTAGTTAATTAAGGGTTTGAATCCTGCACTTGACAACTGTGTGATCTGCTTGAAACAAAACAACCTATTTTGGACAGTAGTAAAACACCTTAAAAGTGGTATACAAATCTTTGTCATGTCTGATGATGTCACCATCCTACAAACATACCTGTGGAAAAGATTTAATCCAGTAATGTATATAGTGTGTTGTGTTAATACGTACTCCTCTAGTATTATGAAGTAGTTAGTTAGGGATTTGAATCTTGCACTTGACAACTGTGTGATCTGCTTGAAGCAGACCAACCTTTTTGGAGAGTAGTAAACACCTTAAAAGTGGTATACACATCTTTGTCATGTCTGATGATGTCACCATCCTACAAACATACCTATGGAAAAGATTCCTCCCAGTAATGTGCATAGCGCGTCATGTTAATGTGTACTCCTTTAGTATCAAGAAGTAGTTAGGGGTTTGAATCCTGCACTTGACAAGTGTTTGTGTGTGATCTCCTTGAAGAAGAGCAACCTTTTTGGAGAGTAGTAAAACACCTTAAAAGTGGTATACAAATCTTTGTCATGTCTGATGAAGTCACCATCCTACAAACATACCTGTGGAAAATATTTCTCCCAATAATGTGTATAGTGCATCGTGTTAATGCATACTTCTCTTGTATCATGAAGTAGTTAGGTAGGGGTTTGAATCCTGCACTTGATGAGTGTGTGTGACAGTGTTGGCCAATGTGTTGGGGGTTTTGCTTTTACTATTGTATGACATATCAGTAGGCATTGCACATGTGAGGTAGCTATGAGGCAAATACATATATGTACATGTTACCTCAAGTATTGCATGTGTGGGAACCCTGCTTTATCCAAGTACACAGTTGGCATCTTTGCCAAACTGTGCTGCTGCTTCAGAGACCTTAGGTCACATCTGTATGCTTGTGACAAGGCCAGCCACTGCAGTGATGCCTGGCCTAGGTCATCCATGTCACACACACTCATTATGGTTTCTATTGAATTGTGTGTTTGAGGGTTAATGGCCGAGGTATATGTCAGACCTGTTCAAATGCAGCAGAGACTGTCAATGATGACTATGTATTATAGGTGCACAACAACCTTTGTGGACATGCATGCAGACCCCTGATTGCTTATGTGATCCACCGAGGGATTCCAAAATACCTTAGGGGAATGTGATTATCAAAGGAGAGATGACGTAACACTAGGTTGCATGTACACATCGGTACCTGTTCATTTTTTTTTTTTCAAAAATAATTTTTTATTTTTTAAAAAAAAAAATGAGTAAACAAAACCATGCATACACATAAAGGTACAAGCAATGAAAATACACAAGTATTACATACATGGATGCTTGTAACCTTGATATAAAGAGAGAGGAACATAAGAACATATTTAACATGAACGAAGAAGAAGACTACAACATCTTGAAGTATGCATAGTACACAAATTAACAACAATAACCCAAAAGGAACAATATATACAGTGCTACCGGTACTAAAGAAAAAAAAAAAAAAAAAAACAACAGTGTCAGTAATTATAAGACTAAATATTAACAGCCCTACTTGTAATTTGCAGTAGGAGGGAGTGGCCCCTCAAATAAAGATAGAGAGTATAGGGGAAGGTTTGTAATCGGTACCTGTTCATGATGTTGGTGGCTACAACCTATGTGGTACTGTGGGGATACTATGTTCCGTAAAGGTGGATGACTACACTTAGTTTTGCCTATAGCTTTACAGCATGGGTTTGACAACAGGTATCTGTCTGTATGATACCCTTGTGGAGGATGTGTGTGTCACCTGGAGAATGCAGTATAGTCCACAGTATGCATTAGCACACATGGACAGACATATTCCTATTGTGATTGCTTGTACCTAAGAGAGCCATATGCCGAACAGGAGTGGTCTCAGTAATAGGTGCAGCTGAATACCACTGGTTACTGGCATAGTATAGTACCTGAAGATTCCAAATGTTGCTGTGTGTCCTACATCTGTGTGTCAGTTGTCAGGACATCAGCTAACGATTGGTTATGGTCAGGCTGTTGCAGTCATGTATACTACCAGAATGCAAAACAATGACAGATAGTAACAGTATCAAACACAGCACAGTGTCAAACCATGTCATACACACATGTGTAGTCAGGTTCCAAACTGTGTGTAGTACAATGCATACTGGCCACCAAAAGAAACTATGGAGTGATACTGTGTAATACAGAGCACGTCACCCTGCCCATGTGTCCACTATGCACGTACATGCAGACAGTGCACCTCCACCATTTCCACAACTGTACACCTGCAAATATGTGCTACACACATCCCACACATACTGTCCACTCTCTAACACATGCTGCCAATACTGCACACATCAGCCAAGTGGCACGAGGGTGGACAATATACAATTGGAACTAACACTGGTGTAAATAACACTACAATGACAATCATAGCTTTAATGCATCATGCCTGCTCAGCTACACCTTCAAGCATATCATTACACTCTACTGTTGACAACATGCTAACATTGCTATACTGCTATAAAGACAGCCTGTGCATCAGCACCATGGTAGCCTGTTCCTGCATCGATGTTACAGATGACAGGAGGTGGCACAGGTTTCATCATATGCACAGGGTGTGTTGTTGGTCTGCCAGAGGCCTACAGTGAGCCATCCAGTCAACATGTATGTGTGTGTGTGTGTGTGTGTGTGTGTGTGTGTGTGTGTGTGTGTGTGTGAGGGGCAAGAATAATGGTATGGGCCAATGTTGATGTAATGTTTGTGGGTATGTGTTAGCCCTAGGTGTCTGGATTATGTGTGTGTGTGTCTGCATGCACACAGTTCCACCATGTGGCTGCCAAATATGGGTACTTGTGGGACAGTCACAGATTGTACCTGTGAGGCTTTACAGATAACCATCAATGGCCAAGGATACTGTACCTGTGCCTGGCAGGGGTGCTACTGACACTATCAGGTACCACGCCAGACTGGGTACTATCCCCTGAGGTAGATGGATGTACACTGGACCCAGGTCTCTGCTGGGACTGTAAAGAGCCATGTGCACGTGGTCTTCTAGGACGTTCTATGGACAGCCCACCCCCAACATTGCTGGGGCTGGTACTGGCACTACAGGAGTGGCTGTTGCTTGAGCAATGTCTGCGGCGACTGCCAGCTGCTGATGTTGCTGGCATACGTCCACAACAACATCTCAGCTGTCCCACACTGTCCTGACACATGGACATGACATTGCTTAGGACATCTAGTGTCTCTCCCAATGTCTATCGGTGAGCTCAGTGTAATTGTGGATGGCATCAGCTAGGTCACGGATACTGTCTACTATGGCAGTATTATGTGCCCTCTGTGCCCTCAGTCCCTGTCTGGTGTACCGTTCCATACATGCCTGTGCCTCCATGACAGCCTGGAACATGCGTGAGGTTGTTAGACCTGTGGCACATCTGCCAGTGGCATGATGGGCAGCAGTGCTCCAACGAGAACCCTGGGACATCTGCCTATGTGGTACCCTTCCAGACATCTGGGTATGGCTGCTGTGTTGGGATGTATGTGCCATGGATACTACACTGTCCTGGCCAATGCCGGCTGTATGCTGTCCCTCTGCTAAGGGCATTGGTAACAGATGTATTAGCAGTATGACTGTGTGCATGGATGGGGTGGACACTTGTGTAGTGTCGATTGGTGGCCCAACGATAGACCCTGACAAACATGCCTGTGCCTCAACACACCTATCATCATTGTCACTATCATGCTCAGTGACATCAGTTTCCCTGCTGCATTGAACCAGCCCAGTATAAGCACCTGTGAGAGGGAGACAGGAAACACACTTTACGACCTGTACATGATGTCAGCACACATGCACACATGCACACATGCACACATGAACACATGAACACATGCACATATGCACACATGCACACATGAACACATGCACACATGCACACAAATACACTCCTCACTAGAACAGACACACACACACACACGCACACACACACACACACACACACACACACACACACACACACACACACACACACACCACCAGCAATCATGAAGATTCTCAACAGCATGTGATGTTGGGGTACAGTATCACAAGCCAAACATTCATATCAAACGTGACAGCATGCAGGACGTGTGTTGCTCAACAGCATGCAGTGTGGGTGTAGACAGCCCTTGCTAATAACAGTATACATGGCCTTGATGCATGTGTATTTTGTTCAGTGAATGTCCTCACCCTGGAACGCAATGTGTACATGGACTCAACATTGCTGTGCAGGTATTAAAAGCCCTGCAATGTCCTGTGCACCATCAGTCACAGGTATACATACCATGGCTGGATGTGTATCAGTGTGTCACATAGATATCCATTTCTGATTGGAGCAACTGTGTCTTTAGCAGATAATTGTGGACACAGGTGTAGCACATGCATGCTATGTATACAAACAGGATGAGTGTTGCATGTTTACCTGATGGAATACCATTGCTCAACATAGCCATTGTACAGTGGTTATGGTGAGTGTTGGGCATATTATGGACATGCTAGTGCCAGCCATGTCATGGCATGCTACCACACAACTGCAATATGAAACATCACACATACACAATGTGTGTCATGTGACCTATACATCCCATAGCATTACAAGACATATGTGCGTCACGTTCTATAAATGGTGATTGCTATGCATATTTTGTATAGGTGCATATGTCTGCACACACACAACATTGAGGTGCATAGCAATACATGATATGTGTAGTACTGTGGCCACTGTAACTGGATGGGGTGTAGTCCCATGAGCCATCATCATGCAGCATCATGTGGTCACTCAAGGCTACTAATGTGTGCCAGACCAGCACATAGCATGCTGTACCTGAACTGCAGTACCATGGCTACATTCACCATTTCATGGCCAGTTGTTACATGGGTTTTTGTGGTGCCCAATAGGGGGCATTGCTTAACATGAATGTGTTACGTGTTGAAGAGTGCTGCACAGCCACATGTGAGGCATCTGCCCCTCAGGTATATTATGTGTGCTGTGTGGATGAGATTTGGGATACTGTAGTGTGACCTTACAGCGGGTGTCTGAATACGCCATGTGTAGCATGTTAACGTGTACTGCGTATGACAAATGTGTGTATGTTGTGTGCATGTGATCGACTCTGCCTATCCAATGTCCACTACAGTGTTGCCACAATTGTGTGGGATGCTCTGTGTATTGTATGTGTTTTAGGCAGCTACCCACATTACTAGGATGTGCATAGTCTCACAGCAAACATGCACAGCATGCATTATGCGTAGGTGTGTTACGTGTACATGGCCTACACCTCACCTATGACATGCACATTTAATTAGCAATATTAAAGGTTTAACACACTCACCAGCATGGCTCTGCTGCCTTGCTGTCACACCAGAGGGACCTACAAGGATATCAGACACTTTATCAGTGGCCACAACTGTGGCATTGCTACTGTCTGTTTGCATTCCTACAGTAGTACAATGGTTGACAGTCACAGGCCTACAGATTATATTCCTAATAATTAGTATTGCACAACACTAGGCACCACATCATCTAACTACACAGTACACATCTCACATAAGCATGCTCTACCAATAGAGGTAACAATATTCTATAGCTATGCCATGTTACCTACACGCTCCATGTCAGCTTGCTGGGTGGCTCCGGCCTCCATGATGATACATGTTACTTGTGGTTGTTGTTGGCCAGGAGCCACCTGGCTAAGGAGCAGCTCCTCCACTCTGGTGAGGGGGGAATGGATGGCTACACCCCCACCTGTGGCAAGCTGTTGTCTGTGGATATCAGTCGCACACTGCCAGACTTGTCTAATTAAATCACTGCAGTGATGGCGTACCTGCTCATATTTACCCTACAGACAAGATCTTTCCACAGTGCAGACCGCTCATGCTGGTCCTGACTGGTTCTGGAGAACAGCAGCGCATAGTGTTGCACCAGGCACGCTGTGATGGCTTCCTCCTCTGCCGTGTTATATGCAGGGTTACGATGGTGGGACATTACTCTGGAAGACAATGAAAAAAATGTGTGAGCATGTCATGTGGCACACGTAACATTCTAAAGTACAGATATCAATTAACTGCCATATATAGCAACCTATTGGCTGTCAGAAGATGCACACTTTCAATACCACATATCAGTTCTCAACCCACAGATGCCTGACAGTGCCTGGCACACTCTATATATCAAACCATGTTTTGCACAGCAACAAAGTTAAAACAGTATATAAGACTATACAACAGTACATGGCACACTGTATGTGACACAATGCACCACCTAGCCACAGGAGGTACATATCATGCTAATGCATCCTTAAATATGTAATCCATTGCAATGATTATAAAGTCCACTGACAGTATTACCAGTATACCACACTAGTCGTTGATGGCAGACCCCTGCCTAACATATGTGTACATTCGTTACTATAGGTGGCATACTGCTGTAGTAGACTATACATGTTGCTAGATATGCAGTTATATCCTGTAACACACACATGGCCGAGGCCATGATACAGGCATACCCACACACACAGCAGACATACATAACAGACACAAAGGTATGGCAACCCAGGTGACCTTTACCTGTGTACCGTACAGTACTGTGTGTCAGTAGTTACGAGACCTTATGCCTGAGGTATGTAATCTCTGGGGAATACAGGGAAAACCCATAACAGTGGTTCCAATAAATGTGCACGTACACCATACTGTGCTGTTTAGGCATACAGCTTCAGATAGTACTACAATTCATACTGGAGTTGGATTCACCAGCAGTAACACCCAATAAGCATACATATACTGCTTTAACCTACAATGGGACACCCCAGTCGACACCATGGGACTACGTCAGACCGTATGGCATACCGCTTTTTCTGCCTAGCAATTGCATACACATCTTTTGCTGGGATCACAGCTGGGACACATAAAACCATGACAGAAACAGTTTCCCACTAAGCTGTCACACATATACCGAACTCTGATACATTCACCAACACATTCACCATCACACTCAGACAATCTCACATATCGATTAAGCAACAAGTACATGTGGGTGTGTATCACTTCATAGGTAGGTAAGAGTCTATTGGCCCTAGGGCCTATAGGACTCTAGCCTGGCCTCTGACACACAGGTAATTACATTTCACGTGGCCCTGTCAAGCAGAGACACTGAGGTGATTGCCTGGGTGTATTCACTATCTCCATACAATCTCCAGGATTATTTATGACAACTGATAATTAGGAGCTTTGTTTGCTATGGATAGCTGGTTTGTTCCAGAGTATGGGATGTCTCTGAGATAGGAATCTATCCTTCCAGCATGTGCTGTTTATTGTGGTCAAAGGGTTTGGGTCCCTAGAGTGTGTAGCTTGTACAAATTGTGATCTGTTTACGTGGAGCATGTCCAAAAGATCTTGGTTTGACATAGCTTAGTATGTCAGTCAGAGGTCACCTCTGGGTAGGCGGTAGGTGACACAGTCTAGTTGTGGGTTTGTGGGATGGTCTGCATAGGGCATCTGTTTGACACCATTATTACTCTTTGTGAGGTATGTCTGTATCCTTTCCACTTGCTGTAGATGTCTTGTGAGGTACATACCACATGGGGCATTGTACTCTATACTGGGTTTTATGTGTGTGGAGTAGAGGGGAACACTGACCTATTTTTCCCTGGATGACACACCTTTTGTGATGACCTGTGCCACATAGACGGATTACATGACTAGTGTGGCACTGTTACTACCAGAGGGGACACTACTGTCCACCTGTGTCCCATGGTCTCTTATCACACTTTCGGTGTTAAGTAGACTACCACCTATGTGGTAGTTCATGGGTACTGAGTCTTTGCAAGGAGGCATGCCAATGCAGTGTCAACATTGAGCTTGAGTCCATGGCTTTGTCACCAGGCATCTGTTGCAGTAATTATGACCCTCTCTCTCTCTCTCTCTCTCTCTCTCTCTCTCTATATATATATATATATATATATACACACACACACATACATATGAACATCCATTGGTGTACATATAGATATACATATAGGCACATGTACAGTCCACCTGTCATGGTGGGAATATCAAGTATGGGAAGGTTGTGAGGTATACAGTTATGTCATAACATTCCACAGTGTTGTGCGGAATGCATTGAAGGTGTTCTCAGCCCATGTAGCTTTAGCAGGCCTCACTGGCTGCAACACTGCAAACCTGACGAATCATACCCACAGCGTTTAACCACCACATGTCATACACCAGCACTGTATGCTGTCTGGTCTGCCACACACTACAACCTACATAGAAATATGCACATAACAACCTTCAACAACATATATATATATGTATATATATATATATATATATATATATATACTGGGCGGCACAGTGGTGCAGTGGTTAACATTGTCACCTCACAGCAAGAGGTTCTCTGGTTCGATTCTCGGCTGGGGTGCCTTCTGTGTGGAGTTTGCATGTTCTCCCTGTGTTCGTGGGTTTCCTCGGTACTCGGTTTCCTCCCACATTCCAAAGACATGCATCTGGAGCATTTCTCCCCAGGCCTCTGCTGAAAACAGGCTCTGTGGAACCTAGTCGGACTTTCCCGGTCAACAAATGATAAATAAATAAAAAATAATAAATAAAAAATAAATATATATATATATATATATATATATATACATTCACCTTTCACAAACAGTTGCAGTATGTCCCTTGCTCCATGCACATGTACAGATGCTAATATATCTGACACGGACGGATCTCTCTGTATATGTGTGCCATACACACACAAGGACCACACTGTTGTAAGTACATGTACCTCACGGCTGACCTGTTGGGCCTTGCTGCAACATGAACAGGTGTCACATGTGAGCACACAGTAATATTGGAGGGTGTATACATAGCTGCTAATGCTGAATTAGCATATTAGCCTGGTACAGCTGTTGACAGTGGTAAGCTACACGTTAATATGACTATCATGCATTTGTTACTCTGTCACATCCATGTTTGCATAACTGTATGGGCTACTACCCCAAACAGACATTGTACACACTATGTACAGAACACAGATAACATGGATCAGATATTTGACATTTAATGCTGAACTGCATATTTCACTGTCACATCCCACTGCACACAGCTACACACTCATTTCCCCATGCCAGTAGTTATGCAGGGCATCTGTGCATCGATACGTACTGCTGCCACATATGGATGATTCAAACTATGTACAGTACTCTTCATAAACATCTAGTACATTCCAGTAGATACATAGCTGTTACATACCTTTCCTTTGTATGTGTTCGTATTTGTTGTTGTATCTCCTGGTATATTAGTTTTGCATTTCTAGGGGTGAGTACAATTCTACACTGTCAATTGTGTACTGGAAGTGGCAACATTCAGGTCTGAGTACAACATGCAAACAACTGTCTACACCCTTAGCAACAGTTAGAAGAAGTATACCAACCTTCTGACTTAAACAACGGTGTCCACAGCAAGAAGCATGGTCCCCACTTTGGAATTCTGAAAGGGCTACGCCTACCTGACCAAGCAATTTACAGCATGTGTAGTCAGGTTCCAAACTGTGTGTAGTACAATGCATACTGGCCACCAATAAAAACTATGGAGTGTTACTGTGTAATACAGAGTACGTCACCCTGCCCATGTGTCCACTATGCACGTACATGCAGACAGTGCACATCCACCATTTCCACAACTGTACACCTGCAAATATGTGCTACACACATCCCACACATACTGTCCACTCTCTAACACATGCTGCCAATACTGCACACATCAGCCAAGTGGCACGAGGGCGGACAATATACAATTGGAACCAACACTGGTGTAAACAACACTACAATGACAATCATAGCTTTAATGCATCATGCCTGCTCAGCTACACCTTCAAGCATATCATTACACTCTACTGTTGACTATCTCTTGGGTCTACTGTTGACTATCTCTTGTTTTTCCTGCTTTACTAGTTTAGTCCAGTTTCAGAGTTGCTGATTCCTGGGCTTTGGTTGTAGTTCCTGTGTACTGTTTCCTTGTCTTATTTGGGGGAGAGGAAGTTACCTTGCTTACCAGTGGGAGTGAGAAGCATTGAGCTGCCTTTTGTCCAGTTTTGTGAGGTTTCAGCCAGTAACTAGTAGTTTATTGGTCGTTTTGGGCCAGTTTCTAGCTTTTTCCAGCCCCCTGGTATAAACGCGTAAACGCGCGTTTTTCAGCTTGTACCTACTCAGCACAGACTCCACGTGGGCCAGCAGAGTAATCCAGGCTGCAGAGAGCTGAATAAGCGACTTTTCTTGATACTAAGTATATTTTTTGTTGCTTTCCACATCTGAATACCTAGCGACTGTATTTCGCCTGCCTTTCTGTTACATTGAAGCTGTTTTTACTGCATTTAACTTAATATTGCACTTGGAATCCTTGTTTGTTACTATTTGACTGTATTTGTAGCAAATTCTTCTGTGTAAGCTGTAGTAGCTGACTCATAGCATTTATAAGTGTTTGCTGTACCTGTTTCTGCCTGTTTTGTGAAAAAAAAGAAAAAAGAAAAAATATCTCTTGTTTTTCCTGCTTTACTAGTTTAGTCCAGTTTCAGAGTTGCTGATTCCTGGGCTTTGGTTGTAGTTCCTGTGTACTGTTTCCTTGCCTTATTTGGGGGAGAGGAAGTTACCTTGCTTACCAGTGGGAGTGGGAAGCATTGAGCTGCCTTTTGTCCAGTTTTGTGAGGTTTCAGCCAGTAACTAGTAGTTTATTGGTCGTTTTGGGCCAATTTCTAGCTTTTTCCAGCCCCCTGGTATAAAACGCGGTAAACGCGCGTTAGCGCGATTTAGCGTGATTTAGCGCGGAGCTGCCACTGTTGCACACTAGGGCAGCGCCGGTTAGGCAGGTTTAAACTATTCGGGCTACCTAAAGTCCACTCTTCAAATTTTCCCTTAAAACTACCTTCCTCGAACTATACTACTGATCTAATCAGCGTATCCTATAAATAAAAAGATCATCTCCACTTGACTCCAAGTAGACTATTCTCTATCTGTTAAACCTAGCACTTGCTCCTACAGTACTTATTACCTTGATACGGCACTCTTGTCATAGATAGTACCCCAAAAAGGTAACCCCCATTTCTCGGTCACCCACGTCCCCTGAATCTTTTTAAAGTTTTTGTCTATCCTTCTAGCATGTCGAGGGATCAGTTGCTAGTATCCTCTCCTGCTCAGCTGGTGAACCTGGGAATACTGAGGTAATGTTACAATTGCCTCATGTACACAGACAACCCTCTCCTCCTCCCACAAAACACAAATACATGCGAGAGATGCAACTATACGGCCAAACTGGAGGCTGAGCTCTCAACACAGGACTGGCAAGACCAGTCAGGAGGAGAAGGTTACCACACACACTATAGACCCAGTCTCACATAGCACCATTACAACCTCAAATCATACACATAAACACACAAAGACATACTCGGAGGCTCTGATCAAAAATCTACCAAAACAGCAGAGGCCACCAAAGCAGACACCCAAACAACCACCACCTCAGAACACAACACCTGCAACACATAGACCTCACAGTCAGAGTGTCAAACAGTCACAGCCCTTAAGGCCAAACACAATGCCAGACACACTAGTCATTGGTGACTCCATAGTCAGACACACTGACGTCCTGCTCACCAGACTGAGTAAAGAGAAGGTCACAGTAAGCTGCCTGTCGGGCGCTAGAATCCGCCACATAACGCAAGCACTCAGGTCTCTCAACAGCAAGTACAAATATGACTCAGTCATTGTCCACGCTGGTGTAAACGACCTGAGACGCACTCCTTGGACTACATGAAAAGAGACATTGAGGAGCTCTATGATTATGTAGCCCAGGCAGGTATGACCCTGACCTTGAGCAGTATCCTACCTTCACCAAGAGTGATGCCACAATACAGAGATAAGATGATCAGCTTTAACAATTGGCTTAAACACTGGTGTCATTCAAAGGGATCCAGTATCTGTCTGCCTGGGATGACATGCTGGACAAGCCACGCTGCTTCGCAAGGGACGGCTTGCACCTGTCACCCTGGGATTCGGATATTGGCAAAGGCTCTTGCCACCCCCATAGTGCCTTTTTAGGCAAGGCTCAAATTCTAAACCTACCACCCTAGAACACAAAAAGGAAAAAAACTAAGGGTAATGCTGCTCAATGCCAGAAGTCTAAATCTCAAAATGCATGCACTCGAGGCCCTTCTCAGTATGGAGAACATCGATGTCTGTGCTGTGACAGAAACCTGGTTCAAGGCTCCTGAGAGCACCCCAGCGCTATCAGGTTTTACCTCATATCATGCATTCCGCCCCCAAAACCCGGCCAATACCAAGAAAGGAGGGGTATCCATATTCATCAAGGACACCCACACCTCAAGACTGGTGGCAACGCATGATGCATCGGAGACCATCCAGGTGCAATTAACCATAGGCAAGACTGCTCTGCAAATTGTAGCATGTTACAGGCCACCCTCACAAACTCAGGAACCTCACATGGCCTTCCTGAAAACACTAGAGGGGATAAATGTATCACCAAACACCATCATACTAGGTGACTTCAATTACCCTAATATAGACTGGGAACACTACTCAAGCCCAAACACCCTAGCCCAAAAGTTCCTGGAATTCATAAACTCAAATGCCATGGAACAACTAGTCACCATCCCCACAAGAGGAGATAACATACTTGATCTCATCATCACGAACATGGGAGCACAATGTTCAACACCGAAGTATACCTCACTGGTGAGATCAGATCACAAACTAATCTCACTGGAGGTCCTCATCCCACCCCCACCTGAAATAAAAAAGACCACAGTAAAGAACTTCTCAAAAGCTGACTTCACACTTCTAAAGACTAGTGTGGTCTTCTTTAAGGCCCCCGAGCCGGCGGAAAACAGTACTCAAGCCGCTGAATCACTTACAAACACCTTCTACCAGCACCTGCAGGACTGCATGGATAAGGCAATCCCAAACAAAACAAAGACTCTTAGTACCAAAGGCAAGCGTCCAGTCTGGTGGACCCCAGCCATAAACAAACTCTACAATAAAAGGAGGAAGCTACTACAAGATAGAGCAAAATCCTTAGAAGGTAAGACACCCTTGATCACTATAAGTAAAAAACTAAGAGCTCTCATAAAATCATCCAAAGCAAATTTCGAGAAAAATAGCTAAAGACTCAAAAGACAACCATAAGGCCTTCTTTAGCTATGTTAGAAACCTAGGAGGAAACTCCCAGATATGCTCAGAACTAGTTCAAAATGATGTGAAGATTACTGATCCTACAGACATTGCCAACATACTGGCTGACAGGTTCAGTGCAAACTTCTCCCTCCCCCAAAAGGAGAGATATCTATACCAAATGATTGCAGCCCCCAAACATCTCCAGCCCAAGTGAGAAGTGGTCTCTGCAAGGCAAAAAACACAGCATCCATGGGACCTGATGGTGTCCCCGGCTGTGTGGTCCACGAACTGAATGAGGAATTAAACCCACAGCTAGGACAGCTGTTTAATCAAAGTCTTACCTCTGGATACGTACCCAGGAGTGGCACTGCAACTGTGGTCCCACTTCACAAAGGCGGTGCCTCCACAGACCCTGGAAATTAGCCGACCCTTAGCTTGACACGCCTTATCTGCAAAGCCATGGAGAGGATCATAATGGACCTCATAAATAAAGACATAGGGAATTTGCAGACTTTGGATCCAACCCAGTTTGGCTTTGTCAAAGGCAGATCATGCCTTTTAAACTTGGTTGACTTCTTCAAACAGTCACCAAAGCCATTGACGAGGAAAGGCAGTCCATGCAGCCTACCTCGATCTGGCTAAGGCCTTCGATACAATACCCCACTGGTATCATTGAAAAACTCATCAGCTTAAATGTTAACCCATACATCACAAGATGGGTTGCAAACTGGCTGAGTGACAGAACCCACAGGGTCAGAGTTGCTGGCGCCATGTCAGACTCAAAGCCTGTCACAAGTGGTGTCCCACAGGGCTCAGTCCTGGGCCCACTCTTGTTTGGCATCTACTTTTCCAAGTACAAGCAAACACAGGAGGGTTATGGCTGACAAAGTTTGCAGATGACTGCAAACTGGGCGCCATAGTAGAAAACACATCTGACACAGATATCCTTCAGAAGGGTCTCACAGAAACGGATAACTGGTGCCAGAGCCACGGCCTGAAGTTAAATGCCAAAAAATGCATAGTCATACCCTTTGGGAAAAACAAGGTTACCCCTAGCTACCAAATAGGTGGCAATCCACTGAGCACAGAAGAAGTTATCAGGGACCTGGGGACCCAGGTTGATAGTAGTCTGTCATTCGACACCCATGTAGCTAAAGTAGTTAGGAAGACCTTCTACATTGCCCACCTTATCATGAAGGGATTCTCATCTAGATCAAGGGAGGTCATAGTCTCCCTTTACTCATCACTCATCAGACCAATGATTGAATACAATGCCCCATTCGGGATGTATCTGACCCAACACTTGCAGCAGCTGGAGAGGCCACAAAAGTTCCTCACCAAAAGGATAAAGGGTCTCAAAAATCTGTCCTATGCTGCCCGACTGAAAGAACTCCAGCTCTATTCAGTCGCCACGCTTGCTCAGAGGTGACCTTTGCCTAACATACAAGGCCATGTCAAACCCAGATTTGATGAATATGCTTCACCTCAAAAAATCTAGATCCATCAGAGCCACAAGGGCGGGAGACTTAAACCTCGACACGGCTATTAATAGGACATGCTGAAGGGATAGATTCATCACCCAAAGACTCCCTATGCTGTGGAACAAAATCCCGGTACATGTGAGGCAGAGCACCTCGCTGGCCTTGTTCAAGAGAAATCTTGACCAATGGATGGGAGATCGCAGATATACCCCAGGGATTACCTCAGTGTCACTGCTCGACAGAGGCACAGCAAAATAATGGGTATAGTTCCCCATACTAAAGGGGTGGCGTAAGCCACAAAACGATGGGCTAGGCTTGTAAATGCCCTCGGGCAGATAGCCTAGTATGAACCTATGAACCTATGAACCTATGAACCTATGACAACATGCTAACATTGCTATACTGCTATAAAGACACCCTGTGCATCAGCACCATGGTAGCCTGTTCCTGCATCGATGTTACAGATGACAGGAGGTGGCACAGGTTTCATCATATGCACAGGGTGTGTTGTTGGTCTGACAGAGGCCTACAGTGAGCCATCCAGTTGACATGTATGTGTGTGTGTGTGTGTGTGTGTGTGTGTGTGTGTGGGGCAAGAATAACGGCATGGGCCAAAGTTGATGTAATGTGTGTGGGTATGTGTTAGCCCTAGGTGTCTGGATTATGTGTGTGTGTGTCTGCATGCACACAGTTCCACCATGTGGCTGCCACATATGGGTACTTGTGGGACAGTCACAGATTGTACCTGCGAGGCTTTACAGATCACCATCAATGGCCATGGATACGGTACCTGTGCCTGGCAGGGGTGCTACTGACACTATCAGGTACCACGCCAGACTGGGTACTATCCCCTGAGGTAGATGGATGTACACTGGACCCAGGTCTCTGCTGGGACTGTCCAGAGCCATGTGCACGTGGTCTTCTAGGATGTTCTATGGACAGCCCACCCCCAACATTGCTGGGGCTGGTACTGGCACTACAGGAGCGGCTGTTGCTTGAGCAATGTCTGCGGTGACTGCCAGCTGCTGATGTTGCTGGCATACGTCCACAATGACATCTCAACTGTCCCGCACTGTCCTGACACATGGACATGACATTGCATAGGATTTCTAGTGTCTCTCCCCAATGTCTATCGGTGAGCTCAGTGTAATTGTGGATGGCACCAGCTAGGTCACGGATACTGTCTACTATGGCAGTATTATGTGCCCTCTGTGCCCTCAGTCCCTGTCTGGTGTACCGTTCCATACATGCCTGTGCCTCCATGACAGCCTGGAACATGCGTGAGGTTGTTAGACCTGTGGCACATCTGCCAGTGGCATGATGGGCAGCAGTGCTCCGACGAGAACCCTGGGACATCTGCCTATGTGGTACCCTTCCAGACATCTGGGTATGGCTGCTGTGCTGGGATGCATGTGCCATGGATACTACACTGTCCTGGCCAATGCCGGCTGTATGCTGTCCCTCTGCTAAGGGCATTGGTGACAGATGTATTGGCCGTATGACTGTGTGCATGGATGAGATGGACACTTGTGTAGTGTCGATTGGTGGCCCAACGATAGACCCTGACAAACATGCCTGTGCCTCAACACACCTATCATCATTGTCACTATCATGCTCAGTGACATCAGTTTCCCTGCTGCATTGAACCAGCCCAGTATAAGCACCTGTGAGAGGGAGACAGGAAACACACTTTACGACCTGTACATGATGTCAGCACACATGCACACATGAACACATGAACACATGCACACATGCACACATGAACACATGCACACATGCACACAAATACACTCCTCACTAGAATAGACGCACACTCGCACACACACACACACACACACACACACACACACACACACACACACACACACACACACACACACACACACACCACCAGCAATCATGAACATTCTCAACAGCATGTGATGTTGGGGTACAGTATCACAAGCCAAACATTCATATCAAACGTGACAGCATGCAGGACGTGTGTTGCTCAACAGCATGCAGTGTGGGTGTAGACAGCCCTTGCTAATAACAGTATACATGGCCTTGATGCATGTGTGTTTTGTTCAGTGAATGTCCTCACCCTGGAACGCATTGTGTACATGGACACAACATTGCTGTGCAGGTATTAAAAGCCCTGCAATGTCCTGTGCACCATCAGTCACAGGTATACATACCATGGCTGGATGTGTATCAGTGTGTCACATAGATATCCATTTCTGATTAGAGCATCTGTGTCTTTAGCAGATAATTGTGGACACAGGTGTAGCACATGCATGCTATGTACACACACAGGATGAGTGTTGCATGTTTACCTGATGGAATACCATTGCTCAACATAGCCATTGTACAGTGGTTATGGTGAGTGTTGGGCATATTGTGGACATGCCAGTGCCAGCCATGTCATGGCCTGCTACCGCACAACTGCAATATGAAACATCACACATACACAATGTGTGTCATGTGACCTATACATCCCATAGCATTACAAGACATATGCGCGTCACGTTCTACAAATGGTGATTGCTATGCATATTTTGTATAGGTGCATATGTCTGCACACACACAACATTGAGGTGCATAGCAATACATGATATGTGTAGTACTGTGGCCACTGTAACTGGATGGGGTATAGTACCATGAGCCATCATCATGCAGCATCATGTGGTCACTCAAGGCTACTAATGTGTGCCAGACCAGCACATAGCATGCTGTACCTGAACTGCAGTACCATGGCTACATTCACCATTTCACGGCCAGTTGTTACATGGGTTTTTGTGGTGCCCAATAGGGGGCATTGCTTAACATGAATGTGTTATGTGTTGAAGAGTGCTGCACAGCCACATGTGAGGCATCTGCCCCTCAGGTATATTATGTGTGCTGTGTGGATGAGGTTTGGGATACTGTAGTGTGACCTTACAGCGGGTGTCTGAATACGCCATGTGTAGCATGTTAACGTGTACTGCGTATGACAAAGGTGTGTATGTTGTGTGCATGTGATCGACTCTGCCTATCCAATGTCCACTACAGTGTTGCCACAATTGTGTGGGATGCTCTGTGTATTGTATGTGTTTTAGGCAGCTACCCACATTACTAGGATGTGCATAGTCTCACAGCAAACATGCACAGCATGCATTATGCGTAGGTGTGTTACATGTACATGGCCTACACCTCACCTATGACATGCACATTTAATTAGCAATATTAAAGGTTTAACACACTCACCAGCATGGCTCTGCTGCCTTGCTGTCACACCAGAGGGACCTACAAGGATATCAGACACTTTATCAGTGGCCACAACTGTGGCATTGCTACTGTCTGTTTGCATTCCTACAGTAGTACAATGGTTGACAGTCACAGGCCTACAGATTATATTCCTAATAATTAGTATTGCACAACACTAGGCACCACATCATCTAACTACACAGTACACATCTCACATAAGCATGCTCTACTAATAGAGGTAACAGTATTCTATAGCTATGCCATGTTACCTACATGCTCCATGTCAGCTTGCTGGGTGGCTCCGGCCTCCATGATGATATATGTTACTTGTGGTTGTTGTTGGCCAGGAGCCACCTGGCTCAGGAGTAGTTCCTCCATACTGGGTTTTATGTGTGTGGAGGAGAGGGGAACACTGACCTATTTTTCCCTGGATGACACACCTTTTGTGATGACCTGTGCCACATAGATGGATTACATGGCTACTGTGGCACTGTTACTACCAGAGGGGACACTACTGTCCACCTGTGTCCCATGGTCTCTTATCACACTTTCGGTGTTAAGTAGACTACCACCTATGTGGTAGTTCATGGGTACTGAGTCTTTGCAAGGAGGCATGCCAATGCAGTGTCAACATTGAGCTTGAGTCCATGGCTTTGTCACCAGGCATCTGTTGCAGTAATTATGACCCTGTCTCTCTCTCTCTCTCTATATATATATATATATATATATATATACACACACACACACATACATATGAACATCCGTTGGTGTACATATAGATATACATATAGGCACATGTACAGTCCACCTGTCATGGTGGGAATATCAAGTATGGGAAGGTTGTGAGGTATACAGTTATGTCATAACATTCCACAGTGTTGTGCGGAATGCATTGAAGGTGTTCTCAGCCCATGTAGCTTTAGCAGGCCTCACTGGCTGCGCTGCAAACCTGACGAATCATACCCACAGCATTTAACCACCACATGTCATACACCAGCACTGTATGCTGTCTGGTCTGCCACACACTACAACCTACATAGAAATATGCACATAACAACCTTCAACAACATATATATATATATATATATATATATATATATATATATATATACATCCACCTTTCACAAACAGTTGCAGTATGTCCCTTGCTCCATGTACATGTACAGATGCTAATATATCTGACATGGACGGATCTCTCTGTATATGTGTGCCATACACACACAAGGACCACACTGTTGTAAGTACATGTACCTCACGGCTGACCTTTTGGGCCTTGCTGCAACATGAACAGTATACATAGCTGCTAATGCTGAATTAGCATATTAGCATGGTACAGCTGTTGACAGTGGTAAGCTACACGTTAATATGACTATCATGCATTTGTTACTCTGTCACATCCATGTTTGCATAACTGTATGGGCTACTACCCCAAACAGACATTGTACACACTACTGTACAGAACACAGATAACATGGATCAGATGTTTGACATTTAATGCTGAACTGCATATTTCACTGTCACATCCCACTGCACACAGCTACACACTCATTTCCCCATGCCAGTAGTTATGTAGGGCATCTGTGCATCGATACGTACTGCTGCCACATATGGATGATTCAAACTATGTACAGTACTCTTCATAAACATCTAGTACATTCTAGTAAATACATAGCTGTTACATACCTTTCCTTTGTATGTGTTCGTATTTGTTGCCGTATCTCCTGGTATATTAGTTTTGCAATATAGGTTTTCCTTGCAATATACCTTTTGCTGTTCAGGATATTTCTTTTTCAATAGATTATTAGTTCACAATATATTTCTTTTCAATATATTTATTATTTCAATATATATATTTTTCTAAATATTTTCTTTCAAAATATATTTTTTCAATATATCTCTTTTTCAATATACTTTTCTTTAAATGTTTTTTCTATATATTTTCTTTCAATATATTTTTTTCAATATTTTTTTTTGCAATATTTGTTTTCAATATACTTTCGTTTCAATATTTTTTCAATATAATTTATTTTGTCAGTTAATTAATTTGTTTTCAATATATTTTTTTCTTTACATTACATCACTTCTTCTCTCTCTCTCTCTCTCTCCATACCTGCAATGGAATGATTCCATGTGTGGACAGCAAGTACAGACTGCTTTTATAGGTACCTGCACATGTGCATCTAATGGCCTCTGTACCAATTGGTGGCCACCATTTGGCAATTGCATGCAGCCTGCTGTGTGGTACTTGCAGTACTCACTGTCATAGCAACCCAGTGCTATAAATTGTTAGGTCAGGAAGGCATAGCCCTTTCAGAATTCCAAAGTGGGGACCATGCTTCTTGCTGTGGACACCGTTGTGTAAGTCAGAAGGTTGGTATACTTCTTCTAACTGTTGCTAAGGGTGTAGACAGTTGTTTGCATGTTGTACTCAGACCTGGATGTTGCCACTTCCAGTACACAGTTGACAGTGTAGAATTGTACTCACCCCTAGAAATGCTAACACAAGTTAAGTGGGAGTATGGAGTTTCTTTACAACTTCTACAATTAGCTGCCATACATATGTAGTTATTGAGATGTTTTCATTTGGCACATGAACTGTTTGGGAACAGCTATACTGTGGATATTAATGTACTCACTTCTGCATTGTTTGTGCTTTTTATTTTGTTAACATTATCACAGGATGCTCATGAAACTGGACAATTCCAGTACTGAGTATGCCTACCTACATCCTTGCTGTACCTTGAACACAATGTTATTTTGTACATTTGGGTGGGGATTGTCCTGCTATGATACTGTGTGGGGGTTGTGAAGTGCTGATGTAACATTATTTACTGCTAGAATGTCTGGTTCTGTTATCACAGTCATGTAATGCAATTCCACTTCAGCTGCTGGTAAAGTTCCACAGAACAGGTTTTGTGTTATGGCATTCCTATCTTTCCTTTACATTCACACATTCTGATGCATGATATATATATTTCAGCAACATCCTGCTGTATATCTACTGTGGCCTAGTGGTACTTCATGCAGTCTAGTGTGTCCAAGGTCCGGTGTTTGAGACTGACAGTGGTGTTTTATTTTGCTGCTGAGCAGAACAAGGCCCCTCATATGCAGGGTGACTAAGGCACTTTTAAGCAGTTGTAAGTGGGTTTGTGTGGGTTTGCACAATGCTTAGCAATACTTAGCTAAGCACACACAAGCGCACACTCGCTCAAACCCACTTACTACTGCTTAAAAGTGCTTACTCCCACTAACCCCCACGCTCATTTCTTTGAAAGAAAAGAAAATGGGAAGATAGGAAAGTGGTGAAAAAGGGGCACAAAGAGGGAAAGACAGTAGGGAAAACAGCTCGGGATGTGCAGGATGGGTGTAGGGAAGGTCCATAGCTGCCCATTTCATTAACAGCAACAGCTGTGCATATACTAGTAATTTGGAGGGAATTTTGAAACCTTCCACTCCTGAGAGAGGGGTGAGGACAACAAAGTATGTTGTACTGCCAATTGAATTTCAGTTTCTGTGTCCAGCAGACATTTGTGCAAAATGGGCATCTATGTATGGGGCTTACTTTTTTTATTGGAGCAGATTGCCCATTATTTTTTTCAGGTGAGAGTGGAATGTGGGGTAGGGGAAATAGGTATGTTTTGGGAGGTGGGTTGGGGAGGTAAACAGACAAGACAAACAAGATGCATACAGGGGCGGAATATGACACATGGGGTGGGTGAACACAATTGACGGGGAAGGTTGTTTGGAAATCGCAAGCCCATGAGCCCACAGATGGCAACAGTGGAACTGAGATCCCCACCCATGGGTAGTCACCACTGCACCTTCACAGCCTGGAGGGTGGTTGTGCTGGGGGCTGCGTAGGAGGGGTAGGCTCACCCATGAGTCACGCCACTCTTGCCTCAAGCTTACATAGGGGATCAGCGACTGAATGCTGGATCTCCCTACGCACCACAACCCGGACCATTCGGAGGGTGACAGGTGGCCCTCCTCCAGCCACACTTGCACGGGGGGGACAAGCCCCATCCCCTGCAGCTCTTCCACCCAAAGGTGGCACAGGGCCAACAGAGGAGGAGGTCCTGAGCTGGGCACTGGACCTGCTGGTGCCAGGTGCCATCTCTAGCTGAGGTGGAACAGGTGGGTCCGCTGGGACCGGCTTTCCCATACGTTCTGTGTTTAGGTGAATTTAATGACAATATAGCCAACAGCATTCCAAATTAGTTGTAACAGCATGCAGTAATATTCCCATTAACCCAACGCACCAGAGTTCCAACAGTTGAACAGCAAGCATAACACATGCATATATTGAACGACAGTGGACATTCCAACAGCATGTGGGAATGAATGGTGGAAACAGGCCAGCAAAATTGTGGTGTTTGAACAGGGCACATGCATCAAAGTTATGCAGATATTTATAAACCAATAGGACATATGTCCCAACAAATGTTTTAAGATTACACATACCCATTGAGGTGTGGAATTGCATTGTTTATGCACATACAGTAGGGTGTAAAAGTAGGGTGTAAAAAGATACCTCCATTAACAACTTATATGAACTTATAGTTTACACTACATTCCTACTGACTGCAGGTATATATCCCCTACATGTATTATTACACTAGGCAATGTCTATTACGTTGTGGGATGTGTTTTGCTAGTTCCTTATGTACCTGACCTGGATCTGTTATACAAACTGTCCAGGATGCAGATGTTACTGCTACGTATTTATATATTTTATTTATATTCATATGTCTACATATCTGGATGTGTTCAGGTGACATTATCAGTTATATTTTAACAGCCACCTACATTTCTAGCAGCACACTGACATTTCCAGTGCACACAATTACAAGCTACTCATGTGCCAGATTTACCTATACATGCCAGGCTTGTAACTACAGTTGAGGACTGTATATATGCTTAAGAGATACTGGCACTCCCTTTGTACTCTTTCTATGGGCCTACCCAAGTGTGGGTTGACAGTGCTTAATACAACACTTTTATTTCTATACTGCAAGAGCACATCAACATTTCAAAGAAAGTGACACGGACACACTACAGGTGTTATACCTTTATTAATTACATTACACACTTTTCTAGTGGCTCTCTCATTTATTTATTACAGTGATTGCAGACATCTTATTCAGGATGTATTATACCTTCATTTATGGTTTACAACACTCTTTGCTGGCTCTCTTACTTATTCTACATAACAATACATGCAGAGAAATAATTCAGGACATATTATACTTTTATTAATGGGTTACAACACTCTTTTTCAGGCTCTTTCTCTTATTTTACATAACAGTTCATGCAGAGAGGTTATTCAAGCCTTATTATACCTTTATTATTGGGCTGAGACACTTTTAGTCAGGCTCTCTCACTTATTTTATATAACAGTACAAGCAGAAAAATTACTAACCTGTCTGGTGGCGCAGCCTTAGCAGCCTATCTGCATAGGCTTGCTGATTCACAGCACAGACACCTGCAGCTGTGAAGTAAATGAAGTGATATTTATACATATACCTATCCAAACTATTGACTACACTAGCAATTTTTACATACTTCAGTCCATGGCTACCTACTCAGTAGTGGGGCATTTTGCATCCCACGGGTCTCCTGTATCCATTGGTTCAGTTCGTCCTGCTTGTGTCTCTTCAGGTCTGCATGGTGATGTCTAACCTGCTCACCAGTCCAAGGGACGCCTGTGGCACTGGTGAGTTAATGTGCGAGATGGTTCCAGGCCTCCGCTTTGTATTCCATGCCCTGGAACTGGCCCTGTAGGAGTCTAGCATCATGATGATGGACGAGGTACCAAACCATCAGTTTTGACTCCTCAATGCCCCACCATTGCACTCGGAAGCGAGAGCCCTCTCCAACACCAGCCATTGCTGCCTGCAGATGGGAGCTGCAACCAGTTATGGCGAGTATTCCTGCCTATGGAGCTTAAATATGCCTCATTTCCCGCACTTATTTGTGATTGGCCGGATTTGAAAGTTCTCAACTGAGTGCACACCTGCTTAGCACTGGTTAAACTTTGATTCATATGTATAAGTGTGTTGACAGTCCATGAACATCAAATGCTGTCATGGTTAGTGGATTAGTACTGTGATTATGGTGCACACTATCCCGGGTTCGAGACCTGTCATTGCTTTTTTATTTTACTACTGGCCTGACCGGTAGGGGGTGTAGCTGGGTTTAGCCAATTTTGCTCAACTTTGCCCAACGTTGTTCTACGTTTACTGACATTGCTTGACATTGCCCGATGTTGAGCTAGTTAGCGCGGTGCGCAGCTTTGCGCAAACATGTTTGGTTTGCGCTAGTTGGTGCGATGCGCAGCTCTGTGCAAACCTATTACGCTAGTTAAACCAGTGCTTAGCTATGGGCAATTATTCTTAAATGTGCTTACTATTGGTAAACATTGCTTCAGATAGGTTACTTATGCATTCATTAGTATGCATGACCGTTTCACTTTCTTATATATATTTAAAATATCGTTCACTACTACATGGGCCATTTCGATGCATTTTAATACAATTTAAAAGGTAAATGTCAGGGATTCTTTTTATGCACAGATTTCCTACAGAAAATGGAAAGGGGAGTGGTGGGACTCGAACCGGTAATGCCTCCTCTTTGTGCGAAGGCTCTACCACTACGCTATTGCTATTTGGCTTAATTTGCATATAGGTGGTTTATTATCCTCTTTGATGTCTACACTGCTAACTGTAGCTAAGCAATGGGCACACCCGCGCACACATGCGCAAATACGGGCAGCTATATCGGGAATACTAAAAAAAAAATGTTTTACATTTTATTTCAGTTGTACAGGGCTTTTCAATGTGGGGGAGTGTAGTGTTGGGGGTATACACATTTCAGTGGACTCGCTCGTATCTGCTGACATTTGCAGATTTAGGCACTTACAGGGGCATGGATATTTGGACTGCTCGGCAGTCTGTCACACCCCCTGTACTCCTACATGCTCCATGTTAGCCAGGGAGTTGAGTTAGTGCACCCTCATGCATATGCATGACGCGCTGATGTCATACTCTTAGATGGCATTCTCCGAGAAGGGCTTCTTTCATCTTACATGGAGGATTACTGAATCCCCCCCCCCATATCTTTTAATCTAGTTGTTCTGATGGTGTTTGTTTTGTGGATGTGCAAAAGGTTCATCAAAATAAGGTCCTGGGATGCCTTCTATGCCAGCAAAGATCAGCTCTCAGTAGTCTATATGATACTGAGTAGACAGACAGGGCTTTGCGTCAATCACTCTATGGCATTGTGTTTACTCCCTGTATTCTTTTTGTAAGGAATCTTTGTGGATGTTTCAGTTTCTGCATATGTCTGCTCAGGTACATACTGAAGGGGGCATTATACTCTATGATGGGTCTTGTGAAGGCCAAGTACAGTGGTAAGATGACGTCTTTGGACCTAGATGCCATGCCCTTGCTTATAAGTTGAGCAACAGAGAAAAATGTTCTTACTACAGTGGACACATGTTGGTCGACGGCTAGGTTACTACCTCCATGAATTCCCAGATCTCTGACAAATAAATCAAATTTTAGGGGTGTTTTATTGATAAAGTAATTACCTGGGGTGGCAAACTTCCCAAGAGGTACTACAGTGTATTTCCTGGGATTGAGCTTTAAGCCATAGCTTTGGAACCAAGTGTCTGTCTGTGTTAGACCTTCCTGAAGAGTGTTCTTATCTTATGAGGGGATTCAATGACTGTTCCCAGTTTGCAGTCATCTGCCAACTTAATTTTCTAAAGGCCTTTGGTATTGGCATTGAAGTCTGATAAGTAGATGCCAAAGAGTAATGAGACTAGCACAGAGCCCTGGGGCAGTCTTCTGTTGACCGGCCTCTTTGTGGAGATAGGACACTGGAGATTAGGAACAGTGAGGCTATCTGTGATCCAGCTTGCTATACAGCATGTTAGAAAGGGGATTATACCTAGTTCTGTAAGTTTGTTGACAATGCCCATGTGGGATATAGTATCAAATGCTTTAGCTAGATATAGGTCGGCAGTATGCACTGTTTTCCCCTCATTCATTGCCTTAGTGATCTTTTCAAAGAAGTCTACCAGATTCAGTAAGCATACCTTCCTTTGACAAACCCAAACTGGAACGAATCCTGTACCTTGAGTTCTCCTATGTCATTGTTGATAATTTCCATGATAATTCCATGGATTTGCAAATAAGATTAGTTAGACTAATTGGTCTGTAGCTTCCAGGATGTCTCTCTTATGATGGAGGGGGTGACCACTGCAGTCCTCCATTCACTTGGCACGAAGTCTGTTTTAATACTATAGTTAAATAATGTCATGATAAGTCATATTTTAGACTGTTCAGAAGGCATTGTAGGATGTTATTGGGACCCACTGAGGCCGTGTTCTTGGCTTTAGCAAAAGCATCCAGTACATGCTCCCTACTTATAGCTGGAGGGGTTAGGTTTGAGGGTATTTTTGGGTGGTGGTGGTTGGAGATGGGGGTGGTGGGCTGGTACTGAAATTGCCTGATAACAAGTTCACTATATCGCCAGGTTTGGTTATGTGATACCATTAACCACCAGTTCAGCACATTGCCGTGTGCTGCCCTTGAGGTTTCTAACATAGATGAAGAAGGTTTTATGGAAGGCTATCTTAACCTCAAAATTAGCTTTGCTTTACCTAATAGCCTTTTAGTTGCCTATTTAGTTTAATGAGAGAGCCTTTATTTTATGGGACTTACCCTTCCTGATTTTTGACAAAATCATTTATTTTTTTTTTGTGTACATCATATTTAATTTGGGATGCCACCAGGGTGGTTTGTTTCTGGGGCAAGTCCTGGGCTTACCCCTGGTAGGTACAGCAGCTTCTCTGCAACCACTGACATGGGTATACAGGGTTTCACCATAGGATGTTGTGTTCTCAGGGTTTGGAGGGCCAGGGAACTTTGACAGACCTTCACTTAATAAAGGGTAGTTTGCCATGGAATACTTTCAAACTGTTACTGGTTTTAATGGGATTAAAGAGTTGATTTTGATGTTGAAGGAAACAGCTTTATGGTCAAGTCTTACCAGGGAGGATGAGGCATTGGTGGGCAGTGAGGGTTCAACATTGTCCCATATCTGTAAGCACAAGATCTAGTACGATGGAGAGTCTAGTGGGTGTATTCACTATTTGGTCAATGGTGTTTGTATTTATGACATCCAGGAATCTCTGTGCCTGTAGATTTGAGGTTGTGCAGGATTCCCAGTTGATAGAGGGGTTATTACCGTCTCCCATGAGTAGGGTATTTGGTTGGCTGGTAAGTGTCTCTAGTAGGTCCAAGTATGAAATGTGAGCATCTTATGATGTGGAAGGTGACCTACAAGCTGGTTAGGTTATGGTAAAGGATTTTGTCTGTGGCAATCTGCACATGGAGGAACTCCAGCACATCATCTTGTCTGACCAACCTAGAGGTGTGCTTATTATTTGTGTATATTGAGACACCTCCATCTTTAACCCTTGTCTGTGCAGCTACTGTCTAAAAGTGTGGAAGCACTGAAACCAACTCAATACATCTGAGTGACGCCTCCAGGTGCATCTGCAGTTACCTGCTACTGCTCCTCTAGGCGTCAAATATTACTTGTTCATACTTGCATTAATAATTCCAAAACCACACTACATACAAGGTATCAGAATATTTTATCTTGAAGCATACATAATGGCAAACACAACTGTACTGATATCTGACCTCTGTCAATGAGTATTTATTAGAATTGTAAGGTGATAACTTCATTTTTAAAGGCTTAGGCCACACCCACTAGGGGTTAAAGGTACACACTCAAAAGACTTGTACTGGAGGGAATGACCATGTCTTGGTAACTGCATAGATGCTTATATTCCCACGTGAAGAGGGTTTGGAAGGAGTGAAGTCTTCTATTTAGGCTCCTAGCATTAAGCAGTAACATTTTGAAGTTCAGTTGAGATTATTTTTCTTTGTCAGTAGGTTTGTCAATTTGGCATTGCCTAAAAAAGGCAATGTGGGGGTAAGTAAAGTTTCAGCCAATATCTGAAAGCCTAGAGGGGAAGGTTGCAGACAATCCTTGGCAAAGCAATGTGATCTGTTAAGCATGTCCTCCCAAGCTGACAAATATTGGATCCCCTTAGAATGACACCAGGAAGACAGCCAGTTGTTGAAATCAATCATTGTTGCTCATATTGTAGCATCATCCTCTGATGGTAATATGCTGCTCAATGATAGGCTCATACCAGTTTGAGACACATAGTCTGAGAGCTCCATAATGTTTCTTTTTATATAGGTCAGGGAGGTACATTTCAGGTCATTTGCACCTACATGAACTATGATGGAATCATACTGGCACCTGTGGCATAATGGCATAATGACTTGATTGCATGTGTGATTTGGCAGATCCTGGCTCCAGATAAGCAACTAACAGTTATCTTCTCCTTGTACAGCCTGGTTGGAGGGGCATCAGTGTACCTTACAATGGAGTCCCCTGTAACGAGTCATGGGAAGTATGTTTTCCTGCTTTAGGGCTTAGTGTGTAGGGTTCCACTGAGAGGGACAGTATGTGTGGTGTTAGGTGGGTTTTTTTTGTCTGGGTGCCTTTAGGCTTGCTGAGGTGTAGCTTTGACAATGGATGGTCTAGGTGATCTTTGTTGTTTAGGAAGATTGCTTTTCAGTGCCTCAGTGTGTGTGTGTGTGTGTGTGTGTGTGTGTGTGTGTGTGTGTGTGTGTGTGTGTGTGTGTGTGTGTGTGTGTGTGTTATGTGCTATGTGAGGTGGGTGTTTTGTGTGTGTGTGTGTGTGTGTGCGTGCGTGCGTGTGTGTGTGTGTGTGTGTGTGTGTGTGTGTGTGTGTGTGTGTGTGTGTGTGTGTGTGTGTGTGTGTGTGTGTCTTGATTCTACAACTTGGTGTGTGCTTGTATTTGAGAGTTTATCCTGCAGTGTCATTGCTCAAGTATACCTCTCACATACTGTGTCTGCTTCTTTAAGGTTTAAGTGGTTGTTGATAAACATGAGATAATTGCTACATTGTCTCAGGATGCTCATATCCACCAAGATGGCTACAGAGAAGTTAGGAAATTGCATATACATGCAGCCCAGTCCTTTGGTGAGCAGCAAGGGAGTGGTATAATAGTGTTTGAAGGCTATTAAGGGTGCTTTGCTGGTGCAGACTAATAAGGCTGCTTTATTGGTGCAGATTATGCTAAACAGTACTAAATAATAATACTAAGTTTAATGTTTACATAATACTGGATTCTACTAAATTTGTAGGTATTGCCATTCAGTGCCCAACTAGCTGCTGTAAGCTTGTCCGCTTACAAGATATTTGCTTTATATTTCTGCTTTACAGGGTACAGTTTTGTGAACCATTCTGCAGGGAATATAAGCTTTCTAGGTGTTTGTTCCTCTACAGGTGACTGCTATCCCTCGCCAATGCACAACATTTATAGCAGTACAGGAAAAAAAACAGAAAATTAACTAATTACCCCTCTGACCAATAAAATGACTATACTATGAGTCCTTTTTTGTATATTTCCCAAGTCATATAGACCAGGAAAACACCTCCTGAAACAAGATGAATAAATCCAGTACTCGGAATATAAAAACACAGTAGAAGAGACCCACAAGTACAGTGCTACCACAAACCAGTTAAACAACTAGATGGAAATCACTTGCTGAAGATGATTTCAAAGACAGTCGCAAAGTAGTAATAGTGAGAGGATGAGCAATTTGTTTACAAAAAAAATACAGTGAAATGCATGCATAAAAACAGGAAACAGTATCAATCACTCAAAATAACTTAAGTAAGTGGATACACGCAGACTAGCTAGAGAGGCTTCCAATGAAATAAAGCCAATATCAGAGCTCTTTCAGAAACTTTAGCTTAACGTGTTAGTGGGGAATGGTAAAGACACAGAGTCCAACTTTAAGCAGGTGAATGATAATTAGAATATAAAAGTACTGAAGTCTGTGCGCATATGTGTGCATTTGTATATGTGCTTGCGT
>NC_056744.1:1352480988-1352543488 GCF_019279795.1 Protopterus annectens | reverse complement strand
GGCCATGGAACGTATCATCCTACAGCTTATAAACAAAGACATAGGTAACCTCCAAACTCTGGACCCCACACAGTTTAGGTTTGTAAAGGGTAGATCATGCCTCCTAAACATGATTCAAAGCAGACACTAGAGCCGTAGACGAGGGTAAGGTAGTGTACACAGCCTATCTTGTCCTTGCCAAGGCTTTCGACACCATACCCCACTCTGGTATTATAGATAAACTCACTGGGCTAGCCATAAATCCCTGTGTCACAAGATGGGTGGCCAACTGGCTCACTGACAGAACCCACACAGTGAAAGTAGCCGACTCCAAATCCGACTTCAGACCAGTGACAAGCGGAATACCACAGGGTTTGGTCCTGGGTCCTCTCCTGTTTGGTATCTACTTCTCTGAAATCCAGGCTAATACAGCTAGTCACTGGCTAATAAAATTCACAGATGACTGCAAACTAGGAGCCATAATTGATTCACCTAAGCATGTGGACATTCTATAAAGAGGGCTCACTGAGCCTGATGCTTAGTGTCAAAGTCATGGCCTAAAGCTCAGTGCCACTGCCAAGAAGTGCATTGTCATCCCCTTTGGGAAAAATACCGTACCCATGAACTACCACATAGGTGGTAGCTTACTAAACACCGAAAGTGTGATAAGAGACCTTGGGACACAGGTGGATAGTATTCTCTCCTTTGATAATCACGTTGCCACAGTAGTCAGGAAATCCTTCTACGTGGCACAAAGGGGTTCTCCTCCAGAAAAAGAGAGGTCATCATTCCTCTCTGCTCATCCCTTATTAGACCCATCATAGAGTACAATGCCCCATTTGGCATGTACCTCGCAAGACATCTGCAACAGCTAGAAAGGCCACAGAGATACCTCACTAAGAGGATTACCAGCCTGAAACAAATGCCATATGCTGACAGTCTCAAAAAGCTCCAGCTCTACTTCATCGCATATCGCCTACTCCGAGGCAACCTCTGCCTAATGTACAAAGCCATGTCTAACCCAGACCTGATGGACATGCTGCACTTAAAGAAATCCCAATCTCTCTGAGCCACACGCTCCAGGGACCTAAACCTTGTCAACACAATAAACAGGACATGCTGGAGGGATAGATTCCTGTCCCAGAGACTTCCCATACTCTGGAATAGGCTGCTCATTCATGTCAAGCAGAGCTCCTCATTATCCCTCTTTAAGAAAAATCTTGACAATTGGATGGGAAACAGGAAATTCACCACGGGAATCACTGCTGTGGCACTGCTCAACAGGGGCTGAGGAAAATAATTTTCTTGGCTGGCGAAAGCCAGGGAACTCATTTGGCTAGGCTTGTACAGGCCCTAAGGTCGATAGCCTAGTGTTTACCTATGAACCTATGTGCTGGAGTAACAAATGGTAGGGGTTGGATGATATTGCTGGTTATTAACAGAGCTGGGGTAGTCTTGTGTTTCACTTGAAATTTAGTTTAGCAAATTTTTTTTTGCCTTGTTTGATGTGGTCTTTTACTTGATTCCTGGTGATTCTATACTGTTGCAGATTTGAAGGATTTTTATTGCAAGTCAAGGATCATCAGACTATTTCTTATTTCCAGAAGTTCCTTAGCATGTTTAGTTAGCCATGATGCTGGAAGGACCATTACTCTTTTAGTTTCTAAGGGGAGCAAAATTGTTCAGGATATTTTGGAAGACAGTATTAAATTAACTAACAGTATTGTCTAGGAGTAAGGATTTCAGAATACTCTGTTTGCAGAGTTTTTATAAATTTGTAAAGTTTTAAGTTTTGAAATGAGTCTGGTTTGTAATGCTATTGTAGAGGTGTTTGTGAGTGGGTAGGCAGTGGTTTCATTTGATGTCTAATTAAAAAAATTGGAGGGTGGTAGTCACACCTCTGAACCCCTCAGGACAAGAAATGTGGACAAAGTCAGAAATAATGGGGTGACAAAGGCCCAAAAATAGGGACAGATTTTAAAAATTGCTGCTAAAAGCTTAGAAAGTTGCTAGAATAACAGGTTTTGAATTATTGTGTATTTTCTGAAGGATATCAAGTCTGAGATGCAAATGTCTGTTATTATTTACTATTATTTAATGACTTCTGATCTCAATAATCTGCTAGAACATCATAAATGTTATGAAGAAAACACCAAAAATATAGAGCAAAAATCTGGACATTCTGGGTACATCTGGACAGTTGAGTGGTATGGACTGGTTGCTTAAATAGTCAGGTAGTGTACCCACAGGATTCAGTTCTTTCTGCAACTGAACTGAGAATCCAGTCTATTATACATTCTGTATCTATCTATCTGATCCATACATTCTGTATCTATCTATCTTGATAAGTTCCATAAATCTTAAAGCTGAATAGTATTAGAGAGGTTGTTAGAGTCGATTTTAAACCATTTTATGTTTACATCTCCCATAATGATCACTTCCTGCTTTATGTGATTTGAGATACAGGACAAGATATCTTCTAATATTATGATATTATTTCCTGGTGGTATGTATAATCCTATGATGACTATAGATGTGTGGCTGCTAAGTTTTAGTTATGAGATAAGTAACTCTGAGTTGTGAAATTGTTGATTACTACAGAAGTAAGGCATATGGTTGTGTCTGTTTTTTTCCTGTATTAAAAAGGGTAATTGTGTATTGAATACCATTTTATATGGGAATCAAATTTAAAGAAGAGAAATACTTTTTAATAAAATGATAATAGGAGGTTTGTGATTAATTAATCCTGCAGTATATTTATGTTCTCTTTATTTAAGATGCTGAAAAGAAGAAGAATGAATATGCCTTTACATTTCCACAGCAATAAACTGCAGACACAAATTTATTTATTCATTTATTTGCAGTTTGTTAACTGGGAAAGTCCATAGGGCCAAAATGGGCCCGTTTTCAATGGACGCCCAGGGAGAAAAGCTCCATATGCAATTATTACAAAGCTAATATCAACAAAGTTAAGTACAATACAGTTTTCAAAACTATTAAAAACACAGTAATATAGAAGACAGAAAAATAACATTTGAACAAGGTTTTGCAACAAAGCATTGAATGAAATTAAAACATGTATTTTGTAGTGCATAAGTATAATTTGGAGTGCAGGCACTTATGCACTCAGTTTCATGAGGTGAGCAGTAGGAAGAATTAGCAAGAGAGTAGAATAGTGAAAGGTGAATAGGCTGAGTTATGAGAAAGGAAAAAAAGGGAGAGGGAGTAAAAATGAAATGAAGGGAGTCACTAGGTTAGTTGCATGAGTTTGGGTAGAGACTGAGCATAGCAAATTATGGTGTAATCATCCCCGTATTGGACAAGTTTGGTATTAGGAATGCACTGATGAAAATTATTAATGAAGATGTTAAAAAGTAAGGGACCCTGTATTGAACCTTGTGGAACTCCCGTTGGAGTGTGAAGGAAGGAAGAAGTACTATTGTTCCACTTGACAGCTTGCTGTCTATTAGAAAGGTAACTGGAAAAACAGTTAATAGAGGAGGGGGAGAGATTCAGAAGAGAGTGTTTGGACAAAAGGAGGTTGTGGGAAACAGTATCAAAGGCCTTTGATAAGTCTAGGAGAAGGCTAGATAGAATGTTGCCAGAGTCTCGGGCATGGTTGATAATGTCAAGGAAGGAGAGAAGGGCAGTGGTAATACTATGTCCAGGTCTAAATCCAAATATCCTTAAAATTATACGGGACTTTTTCAGATACATGTGGTCTACATTTAAAAAAAAAATATTGGGAAGACATCCAAAGCACTTAGACAAAGAATTTACCAACATAACTATGCAATTAGGAAAAGGGATACCAACCATATCTCTCAACTATACAGATTTTCACCTTATGTCTAGATTTTTGACTCATATTTTAGGTCCATTTTTCATAAAATTGTGCTTTTCAGGCAAATTAGTCGCAAATCATTAAATACTGAATTTAGAAAAATAATTACAGACATTTGAGTTTCGGACTTTATACCCTTCAGAAAATTCAGGCTGATGAAAACTTGTTATTCTATCAACTTTCTAAGTTTGTAAGAGCAATATTTAAAAATTGTCCCTATTTTTGGGCCTTTGTACCACTTTTATTAATGGCTTTGTCCAGATTTCTTGCTCTAAGAGGTTGAGAGGTATGATACCAACAATGCCCTAGCTAAACATTCTAATAGTTGTGCAAATTTAAAAAAAAATGTGTTTCAGATATTGGAAAAAGTTGCCCCATTTGAGAGGGGTGGTGATTGCTAAACATACCTTGAAAGACTTGCCCCAGGATTTACTAATCTTCCGTGTAAGACTAGATTAGTCTTACACGGAAACGCCAGTCTAAGAGTATGATGGCAGCATGCCATGCATATTAATGAGGGTGTGCTGCCTCAACTCTAAAGCTTACACGGAGCATGGACGAGTGTAGGGGGCATGTCGGACTGCCGAGCAGTCCAAAAATCCATGCTCCTGCACTGACAAAACCCAAGAAATGTCGAGTTACATGAGCGAGTCCACTCACATGTGTACATTGTAACACTACACTCCCCCATATGTTAAACCTCGTACAAATTTAAAAATTAAAAGAAATTTTTTTTTTTGTTTTATTTCCAATATAGCTGCCTGTATTTGCGCAGGATTGCCCATTGCTTACAGCAGTACGCATTTACACGACGCGCTATACACATTACTGGGATTTTACCTTTCCACAGGTATATTTGTAGGATGGTGACATCATCAGACTTGACAAAGATGAGTATACCACTTTTAAGGTGTGTGAGTAGTCTTCAAAAAGGTTACGCCTCCCAAGAGAGATGCACACACAGGTAGCAACTGCAGGATTCAAACCCATACCTAGCTACATTATGATATTACAACAATACACATTTACACGACATGCTATACACATTACTGGCATTTTATTTTTCCACAGGTATATTTGTAGGATGGTGACATCATCAGGCTTGACAAAGATGAGTATACCACTTTTAAGGTGTGTGAGTAGTCTCCAAAAAGGTTGATTCTCCCCAGGGAAACACACACACACACAGTTGGCAAGTGCAGGATTCAAACCCCTACCTAACTATATTATGATACTACAGCAGTACGCATTTACACGAAGGACTACACACATTACTAGGATTGTTTTTTTCCACAGGTATATTTGTAGGATGGTAACATCATGAGACGACAAAGATGCGTATACCACTTTTAAGGGGTGTGAGTAGTCTCCAAAAAGGTTGCTCTCTCCCCAGGGAGAGACAGACACACACACACACACACACACACACACACACACACACACACACACACACACACATGCACACACACACACACACACACACACACACACACACACACACACGCACACACACGCACACACACACACACACACACACACACACACACACACACACACACACACACACACACACACACAGTTGGCAAGTGTGGTGTTCTTAATCCAAACTAAGTACGTCTTTACACTTCAGCAAGCAATATGGAGTTACAGGGTGCAATACAGACATTACTTGCTGAAAGTTTGCACAAAGTTTTTTTTCACATTTGCTAACCTCAGCAGGCTTATCATACTAGGTGTATTGTGAGTGTATTGTATGCATAGGCCATGACCATATCATATATGGGTTGATGTACCACATGCTGGCACATACAGGGTCAAACCTTGAGTAGCATCTTACCTTCACCTACATGATACTGCAATATAACAGAAAGATGATAAACTTCAACAATTGGCTGAGCTTCTGGTGTCATTCAAAGGGGATCCAGTCTCTGTCTGCCTGTGATGACATGATAGACAAGCCTTGTTGCTTCGCTACAGATGGTTTGCACCTGTCACCCCTATGCTTCTGAATACTGGCCAAGGCTCTTGCTGTCCCCATATTACCTTTTTAGGCAAGGCTCAAAGGTTCATAGGTAGGTACTAGGCTATCGGCCCTGGGGCCTATACAAGCCCAGCCAAAAAGGTACCCTGGCTTTTGCCACCAAAGAAATTTATTTTCCTGTGCCACTGTCGAGCAGAGACACAGAAGTGATCCCCAGGGTGAATTTCCTATTTCCCATCCAATCATCAAGATTTTTCTTGAAGGGTGCTAATGAGGAACTTTGTTTGATATAGATAGGTAGTTTATTCTGGAGTATGTGAAGTCTCTGGGACAGGAATCTATCCCTCTGGCTTGTTCTGTTTATTGTGGTGACAAGGTTCAGGTCCCTTGAGTGTGTAGGTTCATAGGTTCATAGGTAGGTACTAGGCTATCTGCCCAAGGGCATTTATAAGCCTAGCCAGAATGTGTTGGCTTTCGCCTCCCTTTTAAATTAGTTTCCTGGGCCTCTGTCTAGCAGGACCACTGAAGTGATCCCAGGGGTAAATTTACACTTTCCAATCCACTCGTCAAGATTCCTCTTGAAGAGAGTCTGCGAGGGGCTCTGCTTAACATCAACTGGGATTCTATTCAAGAGTGAGGGAAGTCTCTGGGACAGAAATCTATCCCTCCAGCACATCCTGTTTATTGCTTTGCTGAGGTTTGATTCACTGGAGCGTGTGGCTCTAAGAGATTTGTTTTTCTTGAGGTGGAACATGTCCATTAATTTTGGGTTGGACATGGCCTTATACGTCAGGCATAGATCACCTCTGAGCAGGCAGTAAGCAACCGGGTAGAGCTGGAGTTTCTTTAGTCGAGCTGCACAGGGCATCTCTTTGAGGCCCATGATCCTCTTGGTGAGGTACTTATGTGGTCTTACCAGCTGTTGCATGTGCCAGTTAAGGTGCATACCAAATGGGACATTGTACTCTATTATGGGCCTAATGAGTGATGAGTAGAGGGGCACAATGACCTCTCTTGATCTAGAGGTGAACCCTTTTGTGATTAGGTGGGCTACATAGAAGGAATATCTAACCACTTTGGCAATGTGATTATCAAAGGAGAGGTTACTATCTACCTGGGTCCCCAGGTAACTAATTACATTTTCCATACCTAGTGGATTACCACCTATGTGGTAATTCGTGGGCACTTTGTTTTTTCCAAAGAGGATGACTATGCATATTTTGGCATTCAGCTTGAGGCCATGGTTTTGACACCAGGTATCTGTCTCTGTAAGACCCTTCTAGAGGATGTCTGTTTTAGCCGGAGAGTCGATTATGGCCCCCAGTTTGCAGTCATCTGTGAACTTGGTCAGCCATAGTCCTCCCATGCTTGCCTGTACCTCAGAGAAGTATATACTGAGCAGGAGGGGTCCCAGGACTGAGACCTGTGGGATGCCACTTGTGACTGGTTTAGAGTCGGACATGGCACCCGCAAATCTGACCATGTGTGTTCTATCCGTGAGCCAGTTGGCCACCCATCTTGTGACATAGGGGTTAATGTTTAAGCTGGTAAGCTTGTCTATGATGCCAGAGTGGGGAATGGTGTTGAAGGCCTTAGTGAGGTCCAGGTAGGCTGTGTGGACTACCTTCCCTTCATCTATGGCCTTGGTAACTGTTTCAAAGAAGTCAACTAGGTTTAGGAGGCAGGATCTGCCTTTAACAAAGCCGAATTGGGTAGGGTCCAGTGTCTGGAGGTTCCCAATGTCTCTGTTTATGAGTTCCATGATAATTCGCTCTATAGCTTTGCAGACCAGGCTGGTCAGGCTTATAGGGCGATAGTTCCCAGGTTTTGTTGTGGCACCACCTTTGTGGAGCGGGATGACTGTTGCTGTACGCCATTCTTTGGGTACATAGCCTGTGGTAAGGCTGAGTCTGAACAGTGAATTTAGGTGAGGGTTTAGTTCCTTTTGGAGCTTGTGTAAGACGCAGCCTAGGACACCATCCGGTCCCATTGATGCTGTGTTCTTAGCTTTGGAGAGGGCTATTTTTACCTGCATGTCCGTGATGTCTGGGACTCTGCATTCTTCTGGGATGGACACAGGCCCTTTTGGTGGTGAGGGGGGGTGATGTTTGCACTAAACTTGTCCGCCAGGATGTTGGCAATGTCAGTTGGTTCAGTGTATTTTTTGACATTTTGCAGTAGCTCAAAGCATATCTGATAGTTGCCACCTAAATGTTTGATATAGCTAAAGAAGGGTTTATGGTTATCTTTAGATTCCTTAGCAATTTTTCTTTAGAAACTGACCTTGGATGATTTTATGAGCGATCGTAGTTTCTTGCTAATAATGATCAATGATGCCTTTCCTTTTTGGAATTTTGCTCTATCATGTAGTAGTTTCCTCCTTCTGTTGTATAGCTTATTTATAGCCAAGGACCACCAGACTGGTTTCCTCTTTTGGGAGGAGTGAGTCTTGGTTTTATTCGGGATGGCTCGATCCATGCATCCCTGTAGATGCTCATATAATGCACCTGTAAAGGATTCTGCAGATTGGATAGCATTATCCTGTAGCAAGGGGGCTTTGAAACTTTCCACTTCAGTCTTGAGAAGTGTGAAGTTTGCTTTTGAAAAGTTTTTCACAGTGGTTTCCTTGACTGGGGGTGGGGTCGGGATGTGGATGCCCAGTGTGATTACTTTATGATCTGATCTTACCAGCGAGGGGTTTACCTCTGGTGTGGAACACTGATCCCCCATGTTGGTGATGATCAGGTCAAGTATGTTGTCACCTCTAATGGGCATGGTGACCAGCTGTTCCAGGGCGTTTGAGTTCATAAACTCTAGGAAGCATTGGGCAAAGGAGTTTGTACTTGAGAAATTCTTCAAGTCAATGTTTGGGTAGTTGAAATCTCCTAATATCATGGTGTTTGGTAGGACCTTTATATTTTCCAGTGTTCTCAGGAATGCTGAGTGAGGGTCCTGAGACAAGGTAGGTGATCTGTAGCAGGCTACAATCTGATAAGCAGCTTTGCTCACTGTTAGTTGCACTTGGATGGTCTCTGAGGCCTTGTGCTGTGCCACTAACCTGGAGGTGTGGGTATCCTTTATGAAAATGGATACACCCCTTCCTTTTGTATTTCAGTCCAGGTTTTGGGGCTGAAGCTCAGAGAGATTGAGGTTTCTTTAAGTGGAGAATGTCCAACAGCTCTGTGTTTGACATAGCTTTGTATGTTAGTCAGAGATCACCTCTGAGTAGGCGATATGCGACAGAGTAAAGCTGGAGTGTTTTGAGATGGTCTGTGTAGAGCATGTATTTGAGGCTGCTAATCCTCTTTGTGAGGTATTTCTGTGGGCTTTCTAGTTGTTGTATATGTCTTGTGAGGTACATACCAAAAGGGGCGTTGTACTCTATAATGGATCTAATGAGTGATGAGTAGAGGGGAACAATGATCTATTTTTTTCTGCATGAGAAACCTTTTGTGATGAGGTGTGCCACATAGAAGGATTTCCTGACTACTGTGGTGATGTGATTATCAAAGGAGAGTCTGCTGACCACCTGTGTCCCAAGGTCTCTTATCACACTTTCAGTGTTAAGTATACTACCGCCTATGTTGTAGTTCATGGGTACAGAGTTTTTACCAAAGGGGATGACAATGCACTTTTTGGCATTGAGCTTGAGGCCATGGATTTGATACCAGGCATCTGTCTCAGTGAGGCCCTGTTGTAGGATGTCCACATCGTTAGTAGTTTCGATTATGGCTCCTAGTTTGCAGTCATCTAGGAACTTCATTAGCCAAAGACCTTCTGTGTTAGCCTGTACTTCAGGGAAGTATATACCAAGCTGGACAGGACACAGGACTGAACCCTGTGGTACTCCACTTGTCACTGGTCTGAAGTCGGACTTGGAGTTTGCTACTTTCACAGTGTGGGTTCTGTCAGTGAGCCAGTTGGCAACCCATCTTGTGACATAAGGATTTATACCTAGTTTAGTGAGTTTATCTATAATTCCAGAGTGGGTGGTGGTGTCAAAAGCCTTGGCAAGATCTATATAGGCTGTGTGAACCATCTTACCCTTGTCTAAGGCTTTGGTGATTGCTTCAAAGAAGTCTATCAGGTTTAGGAGACATGATCTGCCTTTTACAAACCCAAAATGGTTGTGGCCCAGAGTTTGGAGATTACCAATGTCTTTATTTATAAGTTTCATGATGATACGTTCCATGGCCTTGCAGACCAGGCTCATCAGGCTAATGGGGCACTAGTTCCCATGGTCCGTGATGGCTCCCCCCTTGTGTAGTGGGATAACCGTCGCTGTGCGCCATTGAGCAGGCACAAAGCCTGAGGTGAGGCTATGATTGAACACGGTACTTAGGTGTGGTGCCAGTTCATTCTGTAGTTCATGTAGAACACAGCCTGAGATGTTATCTTGGTCCAGAGGTGTAGCCAGGATTTTCAAATTTGTACTCACAGCTCCCAAACTCCTGCCCCCCCCCCCCCTATCAAGCCACACCCAAATCAACATGTTGTGGTCTTCAGAGTTCTGCTGTCTGAACTGATCACCGGCAGTTGTATGCCAGGATAATAATAACTTGCATGATAAAACAATATAGGCATATTAGTCCAAAGGTGTATCTTCCTTACATAGAAAAAATGTAAAATGCCTTTCCATTTACCTTCAGTCAGATTTCACTCCAATGGAGCTTTACCCAGATGCCCATTTATGACTGCATTTTAATATAGTGTTACACAGCCCCCAGATGTCTAACAAACAAATGCTGACATGAGTAATTTTTAGTAGCAGTGCTACCATGTCTTGCCTAATTGTTCTCCTGCCTCTGTCCAGTTTTCATGTTCATTCCTGCCTTGGAGATGAGAGCCAAGAACTCTGCAGTCATACCAAGAGTATGCTGTTAGCAATGACTAAGCCTCTGGCCAGTGTTTCAGAACTGGCATATCGTATATAAAAGGTGTGGTCTGCGAATGAATGAATGAGTTGATACTGTGTATTGACACTAGTGTCTACTCGTATTCTAACTGCTGTCAGAGTCCTAGTAACTGGCCTCAAGAATTTGTTAAGTAGCTGGTATCATTCTAGGGAGATCCAGTTTATATAACCCTGGGACAAGATTATCAGTAGTCTTACTTGGCTTTGCAAAAATTCTGCATCTCTTGTTCAATGGGTTCTTCGAAACTGGCTAAACTGCCCCTGCATGATTTTTTAGGTAGAGTTCACCTTATGAACATCTCAACTTAAATGCATGTAAAGCCCTGGTCAACATCAGTGTGACTCTTCTCAATGCCAGGAGTCTTAACAATAAACTGTCTGAACTGGAATTGTCATGTATGTGTAGATACAGAGACAGTGTTCAAATGCTAGCAAAGCAGTCCTTCCTTGCTGGGTTTGCATCTGCCATCCATTTAAGCCCACTAGGAACTGTGCTGGGATATCAGTGCTCCATACTGATGGTATGGCTTTTGAAGGAATACTTGGAGACATTCCCTGTGAACTCAGAACTCCAATTTACCCTAGGAAAGTCAAACTTCAAGTAACCAACATCACTATCTTTAAATACTTTAAGAAGGCAAACCCTATGCAATTATGCAATGAAAATCACAAGAGATTACCCCTTCCCTGGAACAGACTCCTTATTCATGTGAAACCCAGGCCTGTTGAAATGCAGTTTGGAGCAAGGGATGGGAAATCACAAATTAACCCCTGGCTTGTCACCTGTGGTCCTTATGAACAGAGGCAGTTTGTAGATACCCTTAGAGATAGGCATATTCCATAACTGTTCTACTCCATGGGCATTGACAATTGGGAAAATTGAAGCATGAATGGCTAGGCTTAAAAAGGATCTATGGCCGTTAGCCTAGTAACTTCCTAAATATATCCACTATACTTCTACAGTTGACCCTGCTTTTTCTGCCAGTAACACAAAGGTTCTTTATGGCCAGCTAGTCAAATGCAATGACCTAGCAGCCCTGTCAGGCTATATATGACAGAAGATTCAAAAATAAAGCATCCTGTTGGGTAGTAAATGTAGTAAAGTACACAACAAAAAGAAGAAACTATCTAAATTTCTAAGAAGGACTAGAGCTCTCTCAGCATGAGAAAAGTATAAAAGAAGCTCACTAAGAAAGTGAAGCCACTATAAAGACTAACAAAACATCCCATGAACTGAAACTAGCAACTGCAGCAAAGGGTAACTACAAGTCCTTCAGCTATGTCAGAAGACTAAGAAATGAATGACAACACTACTCAAAACTTTTCTGCAATATTACTTCCCACTCCAACCCAAAAGATGGGGCAAACATCTCTCCTGAAGCTTCATTGCCAAATCCGATCATCCATGAGTCACTCTCCCACCTAAAATTGCAAAGGACTATGTCTTTAAGATGTTCTCAAGATCCAAAAGCACAAACTGTATAGATCTGGATAACATACTAGGTGGTCTAATCAACAATGTCAAACACCCTTGCTGATCCCCTCTTTAAACTCTTCAACCTAAGGCTAGCTACAGGCTATGTCCCCAAATCATGGTGCACTGCTGTAGTGATTCCACAATGGCAGACCCCTCATAGACCCTGGAAACCACAAACCCATTAGCCTCGTAGGATCATAGAAAATAGAAGGCAACCAAGCCATGAGATCATTTATGCCTTGCCAATACCCACACCTGCATGAGTCTTAACATCGCTTGTGATATCAGAGACACACTTACCCACACTCATTGACTTCTGTATGGAATTTGCAAATATGTGCACTAGTTCCCACATGAAGGTTAATCATAACAAAAGTGTTCTACCCATTGGGGAAAAAAGGATGGCAAAAGCCAAACTAAATTTCAGGTTATGTTCGCATAAAATTAAATATCCAGCAAATACATTTCCAGGCCATCAAACTTACTAACAGGAATACACCAAAAGCATAAGACTGCTGTCAGTAAAGATCTCTTACCTTAAAACAGGAGGATAACAGTCACTACAAAACATATTACTACCCTACTGTCCAGCAAGGGACCTCTGCTCTAGTAACAAATTCTTACTACTCACAGGTAAGTCAAATAATGTTGCAGGAAAGTCTCTCTACTCACAATGTTGCTAAACTCTGGAATAGTATCCCCACACAAACAAACCTCTCTGGCAAACTCAATAGCTTTAAACCACTGCTTAAACAACTTCTAAACCATTCCTGGCCCTGTACATGCTCGTCATAAAGTTAAAACTTTCACTGTATAATACTCTCCAAATACTCACCTTAAACATAATATTCTCAACCTCTTACTGAAATGACAAAACAGTTTTTATACATAACCTGCTGTGTACATTCCACTACATTGCATGTGTGCTCTTTAACTTCCACCGCCTTACAGTCTTACAGTGTAAAAAAGTAACTACCGTTTGTGTATATATATAATTACTCTGTGCTTGACTGGAACTTGGTATAATTAAATATAAGCAAATGCAGCTTTTCTTCCTGGACCTCTGCTGAAAATGTGTACTACTTAGTCAGACTTTCCTGGTAAACAAAGACTAATAATAAATAAAATACATTCCCTTCACACAGTATGCACCTTCAAAGAAAAGTTGTACTTTTGCACATGTTAATGTGCCTAAATGTGTGTGGGAGGGACTAAATAAGCTTCTCTTCAATTAACTAAATTAATAGCCATGGTATATACAAGTCAGAAAAAACCTAAGCCAGCCCTGAAGAATAGACTCCTTTAATACATTTCCCTCAAATGCTAAGAAAGGCAACTAAATTCCACCCCTGCTCTGCACTACAGGCAGAACAAGTAGATAACTTTGCTGAACACAGGTTAAAGACCATAAAATTACAGACAAAAACTGTGGTTATATAAGTATATTAAGGTGCTCTCGTCATTAGATTCAGGACTACACTTCCAGGCAGAATGATTTGGGTAGCTCTACACTCCTGCTTGCCTTGAAACAGATTTCTTCCTTAAGCAAATTTGCCTTTTTATTTGCTTCATCCTACTCTCAGCAGTCTATCATAAATCAACTATACAGCAAAAATGAAAAAGTTGTATTCCATCTGCTATAATAATCTCAGTATAATATCTACAGTACACACAGTCATGAATAGCATGCATATCAATATTCGACGACTATATTCAGTGTCCTTCAGTTAAACCTGTTAAATAATGCTTTACTCGCCTCTTACTTGTTATACCCACATCTGATTCCTGTAGTTTGATATACAGTACCTTGGGAAATTTACTTTTTCACCACACATGTACCCTACAAATCACCACTCTCATAAAAAGATCTACTACAAAAAGCACCACATTAGCCATCAGAAAATTAGATCAGTTTTGTTCTGCTAATCATGTTGGTCAAAATGGGCTACAATTCAGTTCTAATAAAAATACCTTTCAACTTCTTACCTCAAGAATTCTTTGACAAAGCCAGAAATAATGAGAAAGCAATGAGCCAAACAAGAACAGATTTTAAATGTTGCTCTTACTAACTTGAAAAGTAGCATGCATTTTTTTCTGGTGGATATAAAGTCTGAAACTGATATGTCTGCCATAAGTAATGGCAACTCTCAATGATTTGTCAGAAAATACATACACACATTTTATGAGAAACAGAACAAAATATGAGCCAAAAATCTTAACTTTCTGAAAATCCAGGCACTTCAGATGTATGAATGAAACAGATGTAGCACAACATCCAGGTAGATTTAAGCAGAAGTATATTTATATCCATTCCATAATATTTAATGCAGGAAAATCCCCACTTCAGTTCAGAAGTATAATACAGCTCTGATCTACAGCAGTACATTTTGAAGAAAAAAGCTTGTCAACTAAATTTCCAAAAGAGTTGCTACTTGCTAGTACAAGGAAGTAAAGGACTGAAAGTGAATCCTGCCCAAATAAGCTACAAATTGTCATCCTGCTGCAGAGCTAGACACATGCAGAAAAAAAATCCCTTAGAAAATGAAGACCGCTGCAAAATTATTAAAAAGGGAAAGAAAATCTAAAGTCTACAAAAAAAATCTTACCACCCTACAAGCCCATCTCCTGGTGTCAGCAATGGCAATCGACCAATTGCATGAGCTACCAATGTAAGATAAGGGAAAGCCACATCAAATAACCAGGAAATCAATTTGATTTCTTGTGACTTTTCCCTACCTTCTGAATAGTGACAAATGACCACTTAACAACCTGCAATTGACAGGGGTGAAACAAAAAAAAGCATGCAAATGCCCAATGTGCTGCAAATTGCTTTGCAGTCTCAATCAAGGCATTCTGTGCAGTGCACAATCATTTTTTCATCATTTTTTAAAAACTGTGACGTCTTTCCCATGTGCAGGGGTGCTGGAAGCTACTGAGGCAAAGGCAGCTAGTGGTCTAAAACTGCAGTTTATTTATTTAGTTTTCAAACTGTATATACTACCATAAAACTGAAGCATATGTGTGATATGAATGAGCTATCTATATAATACCAATATGAATTGCATAAAGGATAACTGCACAAAAAAATTAATGTAGTAATAGCAGTACTGCCTATGTAGAACACCACTTCGGGCTATCCATTCCTTTAGCTCACTTTAAAGCCTGTATGAGAAGCCTACTTCCACTGTAATGGAAGCATATGCAGTAGGAAGCATACTGCACAGAACAGTGTATGCATATGTATGTATACAACATACTGTTTTGGAGGAGTGGGGGTGGGGTGGGACATTGTACATGCAGGACATTGACATCTCATTTTTGACCTGTCTACGTCTTCCATGTCATCCAGAGTAATTATCTCCTCTGACATCACGAAGTACGAGTATGACCTAAGTATGACCTAAGTGGTCGATGTATTGCTTCAGAAAACGCCTCCAGAGTCAAAAGAACTGGATCATGGTCAAATGTGGCCCCATGCAGGGTAATAAACCAGGTCCCCACCAGTCATACCTTATGTGTCTGTCTCTCTCCAGTTACCAGATAACACTTTTCAAGCATAGAAGTTTACATACTGTTTTACAAAGACATGCATCTGGAGCATTTCTCCCCAGGTCTCCGGTGAAAATTGGCTTCGTTCTAAGTCAGACTTTCCAGGTAAACAAATGTTAAATAAATAAATAAAATTCTTTACTTTTACCATTATCACAGATATCTGGATTTCATTTAAATATTTTGTTTCAAATATTACAGCAAAAACACCAACAGACCTTTTCTTAGCAAAACAAAGCACTCTCACATTGAAAACAGACTTAGCATGAGAAACGTTAAACATCTAGACTCTCTTATCTTGAAACCAACGATGACTGAAAAATGCATCCGGTAACCCATTAAACTACAAGAGACATACTGAGATTCACAGTCAAATTGCTTACAGTGAAGAAATAATTATCAGCTATGTGAAGTGTGCAGGAACTGACAAATGTGTAATGCATTTACTAACAGTCTGAAACAGTCTGGTAAACCCAAGTGTCACTTTTCAGGGACAGCCCAGGAACACCGGCAAAGTGGCTAGGTCAAAGTCACACAATAGACAAATGAAAGCAGAGGGAATCAAACCCTGCACTATAGGAAGCAGCTCTAACAGCTCCCAGCCATACTCATGTAAATAGCAGACAAATTGCTGTATTCAAACAAAATGAATTTCACAACGCATGCCTGCAAGAAACAAGCTAAATTATAAAGTATTCAAGTTAAAATATTAAAATTAAACTCATTCAGTCCTATTTATTCACAGCAAAATAATAAACACACTATCAACAGTCATCAAAAAAGGAAACCAATGTTCATACCTTAAGAACATGGCCGACAGGATGAAGCTCCTGTTTATTACAATCAAGTCCTTTATTTACCCTATGAATACTCCGAGATGCAGAAACCAGGTATTTATATATATATATATATATATATATATATATATAATGTGTGTGTATAGATATATATGTATATAAATACAGATATACATATTTGTATATCTGTATTTATATGCATATAACACACATACATACACGTGTGTGTGTGTGTGTGTGTGTGTGTGTGTGTGTGTGTGTGTGTGTGCATATATATATATATATATATATATATATATATATATATATATATATATATATACATATGTGTGTGTGTATGTATGTGTATCCAGTTATGTGACATAAAGAAAAAATAAGCAAACAATCCACCAGTTCTAGCTAATAGGGAAACTAAAATATTTCAAACCTCTTTACAGCCACTCCTTCAAACTACAGTTCTTTAGAAAAATAATTAAGTAAAGTTAGACAAAAAAATAAAACAAAACAGCATTATGTCTGTTTACTGTCCTACTGCCTAATCAACATGGTCTAAAACTGAACAAAACAAATCAACATAAGCTTCATGGCCACTGTTCATCTTCATTAAATTAAGGAACAATTGAATTTGTTCCGGGCATACACTAGGGAGAGAAGTGAAGAAGTAAAAATAGTCTTATGCAATTTGTGATTCCTTTTTTTTTTTTTTTGCGCAGTTCTAGACAGAAATGGATAACTCAGAACTTGCCTATTTGTTAAGTAAGCCATGACACAATATACAGGGCAGATGATAAACTTTTAGTTACCATCACCTAGGCAGTCGGTTGTTAGCACTATTACTACAAAGAGTATATACCTTCCTTCCATTAAGAGGCAATTACTGCCTGTTTCTTTGCTCTCCTTGCATACAAGATGAAAATATCAAATGATACAGTCTTGGTTGCGGTTGCGGTTCCGATTGCCGCTCTATTTCCATCATGCGGTTCCGCCTGTGGGGCTGATCCAATGTGATAGGTGAGGGGTCAAGCTTTAGCAAATTATAATTTAAAGGGGCCAAAAGAAAGGTGCTCTTTCTTGATATTTTTAATTGTAAAATCTGTATTTTACAGCAAATATTAGTAATTTCAATGATATACCCTCAACAGGCTCTGATTTTACCTTGTAATTTTTCCCTCTCCCTTGTTGGATGTTTGACTGTTCTGGTGAATCACTGAGGGTCAGTTACGGTGCTGTCTCTGTAAAACAGCGTAACAGGTAGATGGTAAATTATTTCCAGAGTTTTTTTGTAAGCAGACAGCAGTTGTGCGAAGTTTGACAGCCAGTAAGATGCACACAAGTAGTACATTTGGTATATGTTTCAATCGTTTTTTTATTGTAACATGGTTAGGGCACATTTATGCATCTGTTACAAGTGGAGGGGCACACCACCCACCATGAACTTCCAGCGCCCTTGCCCCTGGGTCCAAGTGCATGTTTGGTTTGCTACCCCCTTCTTTGCAAACTGTACTGAAGTGCGTACAGTCTGTATGCGTCCCGACGTCCTTGATCTGGTCTCATGGATGCTGTGTTCCTGGCTTTGGAGAGTGGTTTTTACCTGTGCAGCTGTGATGACAGCAACTTTGCATTCTTCCAGTATAGAGATGGGCTCTTTCATAGGTGAGAGGGGTGTAAAGTTAGCACTGATCCTATCTGCCAGGATGTTGACAATATCAGTTGGGTCTGTATATTTAGTGCCATTGTGCTGCAACTCAGAGCAGATCTGAGTGTTGCCATTGTGATTCTTGACATAGCTATAGAATGCTTTATGGTTGTCTTTGGAATCAGTGGTGATTTTGTTTTTGTAACTAGCTTTGGAGGATTTTATCAGGGATCGCAGCTTCTTACTGAGGCTGACCAGGGAGCTCCTCCACTCATGGGTTTTACCCTCTTTTGCAACAGTTTCTTCCTTCTGTTGTGCAGTTTGTTTATGGCAGGGGACCACGGCTTCCTTTTCTTGGAGGATAGCATCTTGGTTCTGTTTGGGATAGCATGATCCATGCACTTATGTAAGTGCTTATAAAGTGCAATTGTGTAGGATTCAGTGGTGTCCTGAAGTTCATCACTTCTGTATTAAGAATCATGAAGTTGTCTTTGGAGATATTTTTTAACATGGTTTCCTTAATGGGGGTTGGGGCAGAATGTGGATATGTAGGGTAATTAGCTTATGGTCAGATCAGACCAATGAGGCGTTGACTTCAGGTGTGGAACACCGGTCACTCAGGACAAACCAAACCCCGTAACCAACACAAATAACCACAAAGTGAGCTAAATGCTACTCATTGTCAGAAGTCTCAGCCTCCAGATGCACACACTCGAGGCACTTCTCAGTATGGAGAATATTGATATCTGTGCAGTAACAAAAACCTAGTTCAAGGCTCCAGAGAGCACACCAGCACTACCAGGATACTACTCATTCCATACCTTCTAGCATCAGAACCTGGAGCATAGCACATAGGGTGGGGATGTATCCATAATCATCAAGGATACCTACACCTCCCTCTACATGCTCTCTACAGGATATGTACCCATAGAATGTTGCATAGCAACATTCTTCCCACTCCACAGGGGTGTGGGCAACAAAAGACCCTTGGCATTCATGCTCTGTGAACTTGATGAGTCTGATCTGCAGGGCAATGGAGCCAATCATAATGGAAGCCAACAATAAAGACATTGGGAATCTTCACAGAGTTGAGCACACCCAGTTTGGCTTCATCAAATGCAGATCATACCTCCTGAACTGGATGGATTTCTTTGAGACAGTTACCCAGGCTGCAGATGATAGAAATGAGCTCCACACAGCCTACCTATACCTCGCTAAATCCTTTGACACCATTCCCCAGTCAGGTATCATAGATGAACTCACCAACCTGGGCATGAATCCATACATCACAAGATGGATTGCAAACTGGCTCACAGATAGATCCCACAAATTAAGAGTTGCTGGCTACATGTCAGACTCTACACCGGTAACAACTGGTGTCCCCCAGGGTTCAGTCCTGGGGTCCCTCCTGTTTGGTATAGACTTCTCAAAAGTACATGCCAACACAGGAGGGTTGTGATTGACTAAGTTTGCTGGGAACTGTAAAGTGTTTGCCATAATAGATTCCCCGGATGACACAGATATTCTCCAGAAGGGACTCTATGAGACAGATGTGTGGTGTCAGAATCATGGCCTCAAGCTCAATGTGGAAGAATGCATAGTAATCCCCTTTGGTGAAAACAAAGTACCCACAAACTACCACATAGGTGTTACCCCTTAAAACTGACAAGGTAATAAGGGATCTGGGGACACAAGTAGATAGTCATCTTTCCTTTGACAATCATGTTGCCAATGTGATTGGGAAATGCTATGTGGCCCACCTAATCAACAAAGGGTTTGCATCAGGATCAAAAGAGGTAGTAGTGGCCCTCTACTCTCAAGTCATCAGACCCATCATTGAGTACAATGCACCATTTTGGATGTACTCAACTAAGCATATCCAGCAGCTGTAGAGACCACAGAGGTACCTCACTAAGAGTATTACTGGCCTCAAACATTTATGTATGCAACACAACTGGTAAAACTAAATCTGTTCTCCGTTGCATACCACCTACTCAGAGGCACACTCTGCCTAACATACAGAGCCATGTCCAACACATAACTGTTGAACATGCTCCATCTACGGATAACAAAATTGAGTCGCACTACACACTCCAGGAATATGAACCTCATCACAACAATGAATACAACATGCTGGTGGGATAGAGTACCATCCCAGACACTTGCCTTACTGTGGAACAGAGTCCCAATGTGCATCAGACAGAGCCCCTCGGTGACACTCTTCAATAGGAACCTTGATGAGTGGATGGGAAACAGACAATTCACGCCAGGCATCACATCAGCAACCCCACTAGAAAGGGGCTTAGGGTACTAACTATTAGAACTAGGGCTTGGGAGACTACCCAATGGGGTGGTGAAAGCTGCACAACTTGCCTAGGCTAATATATGAAGATAGTCTACTACATACCTATGAACCTATGTGGCAGGTACATGTCTACAGATAGTAGATGTGCACTTCATTGTACAGTCATGTTGTACAGCAGACACATGGACCACATACACTGTAATGCTTACAGATACTGGTGGCTGTTATGTACAGTGGGTGAGATGTACACCTCATGTCTTTTGTGCCATTGGGATGTGTGCTGGGTGGGACAGTCCTGGATGGCTCCCTATCATGGTCACCCTCTTACACACATCTCTGCCCATCCATCTTTGGCTTATTATACTGTGTTCCCCCTACATATATATATATATATATATATATATATATATATATATATATATATATAGGTACATAGGTAGGTAATAGGCTATCTGCCTGAAGGCATGTATTAGTATGGCCAGAGTGTGCAGCTATCACCACACATGGGGTTAGTTCCCTAGGCCTCTATGTAATACAGCTGATGAAGTAATCCATGGTGTGACAGTTCAGTTTCACATACACTCATCAAGGCTCCTCTGGAAGAGTGTCAGTTAGGGACTCAGCTTAATGTAGGTTGGGAGCCTGTTCCCAAGCAAGGGAAGTCTGTGAGTTAGTAATATATCCCTCCAACATGTTCTATTTATTGTTGTGATGATGATATCCCTAGAGCATGTGGCACAGTGAGCTTGGGTTTACTTCAGATAGCACATGTGCATCAGTTCTGCATTGGACATGGACCTGTCTGTTGGACAGAGATTGCCTGAGTAGACAGTATGCAACAGAGTACAGATTGAGTTAAATTCAGTCTTGTTGCATAGGGCAACTGTTTGAGGCCAGTAATCCTCTTGTTGAAGTACTTCAGTGGTCTTTCCAGCTGCTGAAGATGCCTAGTCAGATTCATCGCAAGTGTGCCATGATACTCTCTGATGGGTCCGATGACTGATGAGTAGAGGAAACCTCCTTTGACCTACATGCAAAGACCTTGGCAATTTGTGGGAACACATAGCATGATTTTCTAACCACTTTGTGAATGTGTTTCTGGAAGTAGAGATGACTATCCACATGTGTCCATAAATCCCTTATTATTACCTCCATATTTAGGGTGCTGGCATCTATGTGGTATTTGTATGACTGTAGCTCGAGGCCATAATTTTGACACCACATCTGTCTGACTGAGACCCTTTTTAAGGATGTTTCTGTTGTCCCAAACATCAGTTATGACAACCTTTTTGCAGTCATCCACAAACTTTGTTAAACATAGCCCTCATGTGTTTGACTGTATTTCTGAAAAGTATACACCAGACAGGAGGGTTCCCAGGACTGAGCCATGGGGGACAGCAGTTGTTACCAGCTTGAACAGGAGACCACAATTCTTACCTTGTGCGATCTATCTGTGCCCCAGTTGGCAATCCATCAGATGATATACGTGTTTATGCACAGGTTGTTGATTTTGTGGATACGCCATGTGTGTGTGGGATGTTGGAAAAGGGCTTTTCAAGGTCTATGTAGGCCATGTGGAGCACATTTCATTGATGTATGTCCTGGGTGACTGCCTTGAAAGGTTTAGGAACCATGATATGCCACTGACCAAACCAAAATGGGTAGGGTTGGGTTTTTGTAGGCTCCCAATAGCTCTGTTTATGAGTTCCATAATGATGGACTCCATGGCCTTGCAGATCAGGCTTATTAGGCTTATAAGACTATAGGTCCTATGGTCTGTTGTGCACCAACACTTGTGGAGTGTGCCAAACGTTGCTGTAACCCATTCAACAGTTTCATATCCTCTACAGAGGGTGAGTCTCAACAGACTGTTCAGGTGCAGAGTCTGCTTGTTTTGGAGTTCACATATGACACAGCCAGGGAAACCATGTCATCCCATAGACGCCGTGTTTTTAGGTTTGGATAGAGCTGTTTAACCATTGTATATGTGATTTCTGGGTTTTCACAATCTCCAGGTATGGTAATGGGCCCTTTTGTCAGTGGGGGGGGGGGTAAATATGTATGAACCTGTCTGACAAGATGTTGGCAATGTCAGTCATGTACATGTATTCATTTACAATTTGCACTGACTCAGAACATATATGAGTTTACATTGATATTTATGACATAGCAAAAGAAAGTTTCATGGTTCTCTATGGACTCTTTGGCAATATTTTTGCCAGACCGTGGCTTGGATAATGTTAGGAGTGCTCATTGTTTCTTGATGATACTGATTGGAGATTTATTGATATTCTTTGTATTTTCACTTTCTTTGAACAACTTAAGTACTTGTAGTACATAGTTTGGTTATGACAGAGGTCCAATATATTATATGGGTCTGTTTTCATATCACTGTGTGCACAAGGCAGGATTGGTGAATAGTGACAAGTTTCTGGAGTAAGAACTGCAACTGCCAGATATGTGTGGCCCACTGCTGTACTCAGACATGACCTAAGTGTGTGAGCATGCCCAGTATGACCTTTCAGTATGTTGTTGACTGACATTTGCTTCATTTGTTTAAGTGTGTGAGCATGCCCAGTATGACCTTTCAGTATGTTGTTGACTGACATTTGCTTTGTTTGTTTGTGTGTGAGCATGTCCAGTATGACCTTTTAGTATGTTGTTGACTGTCATTTGCTTTGTTTGTTTAAGTGTGTGAGCATGCCCAGCATGACCTTTCAGTATGTTGCTAACTGAAATTTGCTAAATTTGTGTGTGAGCATGCCCACTATGGCCATATATACTATATGTGTGTGAAAAATCAAGTTGTTTTTTACTTCATGGCTCACCTTTGTGTTGTACATCGACAGGAAGCATGCTGTGCCTGCAGGGCTTCCATGAGTCAATTTGCATAGACTTATCAACATTTCTACATACAGGGGGGACAGCTATTATTTGTACATTTCTACCCAGGGGGCACACCTGATTGTTACTGTGGGTGTACATAGGATGAGGGGTACACCTGACACTTATACACATTTGCTAGGCCTGCACTGCTATGTCAGGTACTCCATTTCAGTCTGTACTGTTGCCTATCGTACTGGCTTGAGGCATACCACTGTACTACAGACCTTAGCTTCCAATTACACGCATATTAGTTTGTGACTTCATAGCCTACCCAACCCACATCACACTGCCTGGCCTGCTGTTATCTGTCTGGATAGGCCTGGGGGGAGGTTACTCATATGCCTCTTCAGAGGGCATGATACAGCATTTGTTTGTGTTTGTCTACAATTATCCTGCTGGCTGTGACTGTTAGGTATGTGACCCCCCCCAACTGGTATGTGTGAGTGAGTTAAGTTGTGTCTGTGCCAGTGAAATGCTGTCATGGCTTAGTGGTTCAGTACTGTGACTATAGCGCACAGTATCCTGAGTTCGAGCACTGTCACTGCTTTTTATTTTCCTGCTGGGCAGACCTGACTGGTTAAGGAACAGTAAAGCAGGTGTGAGCGTGTTTACCCGACTTTGCTCGACTTTGCCCGACTTTGCCCAACATTGCCTGACTTTGCCCGACTTTGCCCAACATTGCCTAACTTTGCCAGACGTTGCGCTGGTTAGCGCGGTGCACAGCTATGCGCAATTGTATTTAAATATGCTCAATACTGGTACAATTTGCTTAGTAGTGCTTTATATTGCTTAAAATAGGGACTCATGCCTCAGGTGGTGCTGCAGGGCTGCCTATGTCAGATGCACATATTACACTCCCTATACATGTTTGAAAACAGGTAGTGTCAAGTTCGGCATCCCTTTTACTGTATGTGCGAGTCAGAGAGAGGTGTAATTTCCAGGGTTCCTACTGAGTCAGTGTATGTGCTATGCGTTGCCTCTTTGCCAAGGCCAAGGCATACTGGGCATGCCTCCTTCTGCCTACTGGGGCAGGCTCAGTTTGTTCCTCCTCCGAGTCAGGCTGTGCCTGTGCAGGCCTTGGCAATGGTGGGGGGCTGTTTGACCCTGCCCCATGTTGTTCCTTCTGCAGCTGTTTCCGCAGGATCATAATGTGTAGCATGGCAGATACCATGACAATTTGGGCACATGTAGTTAGTGAGTACTGCAAGGATCCACCAAATGCATCCAGGCACTGGAACTGTGACTTGAGCATCCCAAACACACGCTCAATTATGCTTCTTGTTTGTGCGTGTGCCTCATTATGGAGTTCTTGTTCGGGTGTGTGTGCATTTCTGATGGGTGTCATCAGCCATGGCTCCAGTGCGTATCCAGCATCCCCCACTAGGTGACCATCAGAGATGTCCCCACTGGCAAATCTCTGGTACAGCTGTGTCAGATGCCAGATGTGGGAATTGTGATAACTTCCAGGGCAGCCAGCACACACACTCATTATTATGCCCTGGGCATCGCACACGACCTTGCAGTTGATGGAGGGAAAGCCCTTGCGGTTGAGGTAGACCCTACCCTGCTCACCGGGTGGTGCTTTGATGTGTATGTGTGTGCAGTCTATTGCACCCACTACCTCAGGGTATTCTGCTATTTGGTGGAAAAGACGCATATTGCTGGCCAATGCCTCACGGGAATTGGGGAAATATACATGCTCACCGACATGTGCTGACATGGCATCCAGGAACTGGTGCAGTACCCTGGATGCTGATGACTGTGAAATCCCCATCATATTACCAGTTAGTCTCTGGAAGGTACCTGTAGCTAGTATTCTTAGGCCAACGCATACCTTGGTATCCACTGGGATGGGTTCCCCTCTGTTGGTTCTGTGTGTGTGAGGCGTGGCCGGCACAGCTCAAAAGTTTTCTGTGGGAGGTCTCTGTCCACCCTATAGTGCTCCACTATCTCCAGCTCATGTAGCCCCTGGTAGGTTACCCTGGGTCTGTACACTCTTCTCCATCTCCTCACTGTGGGTTGCTCAGCAGCATTCACAACATCACCACCCTCAGCACCTTGCACATTTTGGTTTATGATAGCAAGAGCAGCCCCTAACATTTTGTCTGACTTTAAAGTTTTTAAGCTTTCCCTCTTTGTATACTGCAGTGTTGCAGAGTTCTTAGGAAAAAACAGGGGAGAATGCTGTTTGCAGAGTTTAAAGTGCTAGGCTGGGCTAGTCTGCTACCTGTGTAATTGGCTGATTCTGATATATTTCACCTGGCAGCTCTGCTAGTTCTCCTTGGTTAACATCCTACTACTTCTTTTCCTTCCTTTTTCCTTTTCTGTTTCCGCTCGGGGCAGCGCTGTGCAAACACGCGCACACACTGTGTGCATGTTTGCAAGAAATTTCAGATATTTCCACGGTGTGCACCTTTGGTTTCTGGTTTTCAAAAAGGACAACTGTAGACATGCCTCTTGCAATCCTGAGCAACTCAGGGCAAACACAAAACACTGTGCTCCAATTAGCTTACAGCCTTTCTGACACACCCCCTCATGATGTTACCTGTATTCTACTCTACTACTCACCTACTCCTCCACTTACACTCTTGGGACATAGCTCACATGCTGGGGAAATTGGGATTCACTATCCTTATCCTCATTTGCATAGGATTGCCTACTAATGCATGGTTACATCTCTCACACTGAGCTTCACCCCCTTAGCAACAACTACTCAGTGGCCATGTTGTCTTCAGCCTGCCATTCACCTGCATGGCAGGATAAGCTTTTTAGTGAAAATAGCTATTTTTGGCTATTTTTAAATTGTTTTCTTGTTTGTAAAGCTCCGCATGTTTGCCAGGTGCTGTGCTACACTTAAACATCGGAGATTGGGGAAAAAAAGTTAGATTTTAATAATTTTAAACATTTATAAATGTCAACGGCCTTATATTTGGCCATTGGCATGCTTCCTCAACTGTATGCATCCTTTATTTGGAGCTGTCATAGCTCCGTTTAGCTATTTGCAGAACGGTACTCCGTTACCAACAGAGTACATTCTGCAGATAACACTAATCTTCCACGGACAGGTTAGTGTTTCCTGGATTGCAAATTTACTTCATTTGCATAGCTTTCAGCAGCAAATGAGGTAATTTGCATACCATGATGCTGTCCATGCAAGAGTAGCTTTAGCAGCTCTCATGCACGCCCTGCTGGCTGTACCTGGATCACACGGCAGACATATTGCCTCCGTGAGCTCCTACACTCTTCTTGCACTCTGTGCAAGCTTTCATAAATCCGGCCCATGAATTTTATTACAGATTTTATTAAAGGCAACAAATCCCCCTGGTATCAATGATAGAAATTCCATTATCAGTTTATTAATGCAAAAAAGGTTTAAAGTTTGACACTGTATTTATTTTTATAGTATCTTAAATACCTATGTTAGATTTGTGTGTGTTGCTTTTTTTCGTAAGATCTTTCACAATTTCATCCACTACATAGCAACATTGTTTTCAGTATATAAATGTTTTTTTTTTTTAAATGGAGACTGTATCTGAGGAAGCCCAATATAATATTAAGGACAAAAGCACTTAATATAATAAATTTCATGTTGTTACGTGTTTTGGCATCTGCTGTTTTTGGTATCTGAATACCTATAAATTTCTCAAGTGCTTTAAACCGGTCAAAATATGCACATTTTTTTTTAATTGGTATCACATACCACAGTAATCTAAAAAGGGACTGAGAATGATTTCTTCCAGTGTTGAAGTCAGGTTATAGAAAATTGGTGCATATAATTTATGGGAAAATAGAATATTAAAGTATAATACCATACTGTCTATATATATATATTTTATTATCTTGATCTAGAGAATTCTTTCCCCCGGATTCTCAAAAGCTTGCACAGAGTGCAAGATAAGTGCAGGAGCTCACGCAGATAATATGTCTGCCGTGTGATCCAGGAACAGCCGGCAGGGGCGTGCACGAGAGCTCCAGCACTAATCCTGCACGGACTAAGCCCTGGTATGCAAATCACCTCATTTGCAGGAGAAAACCATGCAAATGAGGTAATTATGCAATCCAGGAAGCTTGCAATAGTCCGTGCAAGGCTAGTGCAATCTGAAGAAATGTACTCGGTTAGTAACAGAGTACATTTCTGCACACTACAAAATGGAGCTATGACAGCTCCAAATAAAGGCTGCATATCATAGAAGAAGCATGCCAATGGCCAAGTAGAAGGCCATTGGCATTGCAAAATGTGTAAAAAAAAAAAAACAACTTTTAATTTTTTTTCGCCGATCTTGCCTGTTTAAGCATAGGGCAGTGGTGGGCAAACGGGATCGGGGGGAAATAATAAAACAAACCTAAAATAAGCATTCTAACTAAAATCAGTATTCTGCCATGTAAGTCAATGGCAGGCAGAAGACAACCTAGCCAGTGAGTAATGGTTGCTAAGGGGGAGGCTCAGTGTGGGACATGTAACTATGCATTAGCAGGCAATCCTATGCAAATAAGGGGAAGGATAGTGAATCCCAGATTTCCCCAGGGTGTGAGGTAGGTCCCAAGAGTGTAAGAGTATAAATAGCTGGGTGCAAGACTAGGATATAGTTGACATCATGGGGGGGGTGTCAGGCATACTGTTAGTGGATTAGAGCCTTGTGGCTCGGGATTGTATCTAGCTTAGCACAGCTAAGCAAGGGGTGTGTCTAAACCTGCCTAGCAATCTTTACAAAGTGTAAGTGGGTGTGCGCGCCGCACACTGGGCTTTACAGGGAAGAAAAAGGAAGTTAAACCAGGAAATAGCAGCTCTGTTCACATTTGAGCACTCCATTTGCGCGGCGCGCACATGGGCATAAACAGGGAGGCAATGGGAAGGGATAACAGCAGTAGGAAGGTAATCAAGGAGAACTAGCTTAGCCGGCAAATGAAATGTATCAGAATCAGCGAATTACACAGACAGCAGACCAGCCCAGGCCAGAACACTACTATAAACTAAGCAAACACCTTCCCCTCTGGTTTTTCCACACTCTACACCACCGGTGTATACAAGTGGGAAATTTTAACAAACAAACCAACAAAATGAGAAGGGCTGCAGCAGACAACATAGAACAGCATGTGCAAGAGGCTGAGGGTGGTGAGGATGTAAATGCTGCTGAACAACCCATAGTGAGGAGACGGAGAAGATTGTACAGACCCAGGGTAACCTACCAGGGGCTATATGAGCTGGAGATAGTGGAGTACTATAGATTATAAATTATTACTATAAATTGTTATGGTATCTGCTATGCTACACAATATGATCCTGTGGAAATAGCTGCAGCAGGAACAGCATGGGGCAGGGCCACACAGCCCCCCACCAATGCCAAGACCTGCACAGGCACAGAGTGACTTGGAGGAGGAACAACCTGAGCCTACCCCAGTAGGCAGAAGGAGGCATGCCCAGTATGCCCTGGCCTTAGCAAAGAGGCAATGCATAGCATATGCACTGACACAGTAGGGACCCAGGGAATGACACCTCTCTCTGACTCGCACAGACAGTAAAAGGGATGCCAAACATGACACTACCTGTTGTCAACCATGTTTAGGGAGTGTACTATGTGCATCCAACATAGGCAGCCCTCCAGCACCATCCTCAAGTCTGGCATACCCTCAAGGTAAGTCAGTCAACCTACCAATTGCCAAATGGAATAGAATGTGTTGTTACCTGTAGCTATGGTATGGATGTGAGCATGCAAGGGAATTGGTGGCCGGATGTTATGGCAGCAGACAGTAGACACCCATAGTGGCACCATGGCATCTGTAACACATACAGGAGTCACCATAGTAGCCATTACTACACAGGGTGACAAAACCCACTGCAGGAAATGGGCTGAGCAACATGTGTGTCTATAAGACTCACACATGCCAGTCAGGAAGGTGCACATACCCAACAACAGTTTCAGCCAGTAGGACAGGTATAGACAAACACAAACAAATGCTGTACTATGGCCTCTGAATGAGCTCTATGGGTAACCACTCACCCAGGCCTACACAGACCAGGCCAGGCAGTTGGATGTAAGTTGTGATGGCTAGGAAGTCAGAAACTAATATGTAGGTAATTAAAGCTAAGATCTGTAGTACACTGGTATGCCTCTAGCCAGCACGATAGATACGACTACAGACTGAAATGGAGTACCTGACATACCAGTACAATCCTACCAAATGTGTACAAGTGTCAGGTGTGCCCCCATCCTACGTACACTTATAGTAACTTTCAGGTGTGCCCCCCCACTCCTGTGTAGAAATGTAGAAACAGTCAGATGTCTCCCCCCCGTTATGCAGAAATGTAGCAACAGTCAATGCCAAATGACCGATGGATACCCTGCACACACAGTATGCTACCTGTCAGTGTACGACACAAAGGTCAGCACTGCAGTACATACTACCTGGACTTGATCCACACATGCAATACAGATGGCCATACTGGGCATGCTCACACACTAGAGGAATGAAGGCAATGTCAGTCAACAACATACTGAAAGGTCATACTGGGCATGCTCACACACTTAAACACATGAAGGCCATGTCTGCAAACACCAGTGGACCAGCCGTATCTGGCAGTCGCAGTACTTAGTGCAGACACATGTCAGTATGCACCACTCCTGCCTTTCACACACAGTGGATAGGAATACAGACCCATATGTAAGGACAACACACTATAATAAGCCAAAAGTAGACAGACATAGATGTGTGGAAGAGGGTGACTGTGATAAGGAGCCACCTGGGCCTGTCCCAACCAGCATACAGCCAAAGGGCCCCAAACACATGAGGTGTAATGTCACACTGCAGATACTAGCTACCAGTATCTGTCAGCATGACAGACTATGTGGTGCATGTGCCAGCTGTGCAACATGACTGTACAAGGAAGTAGTCATGTAGCAGCTGTATACATGTACCTGTGACATATGACCCCATGTGTGCCCTCATGTGGCATGTCAACCCCTACATGAATGGGTTATGGCCCATGTGCACACCGCCCCCCATAGCAGTATTATGGCAAACCTGCTGAGGTCATCCAATGTGTAATACACCTTTGGGAGAGCTGTAGCTCAGTAATCTCCATGGTGCATCCCATAACTGTGCACTGCTGTAATGATAAGCTAGTTAGGTAGTAGTTCTAGCCCCAGACTTGGCAATTGTGTGTGTGTGTGTGTGTGTGTGTGTGTGTGTGTGTGTGTGTGTGTGTGTGTGTGTGTGTGTGTGTGTGTGTGTGGGTGTCTGTCTGTCTGTCTGTCTTTGACTGTATAGAGATAAATGCTTTTTAGGCTACTCACACTGTACAATTCATGTACTCAACTTTGGAAAGGCTGCTGATGTCTCTCACCTAGAAATGCACCTCTGGGAAGTCATAGTCCAGTAATCTCCATAGCACATCCTGTAACTGTGTAGTGTGATAAAGTAGTTAGGCAGGTGTTCTAACCCCAAACCTGGCAACTGTGTGTGTGTGTGTGTGTGTGTGTGTGTGTGTGTGTGTGTGTGTGTGTGTGTGTGTGTGTGTGTGTGTGTGTCTAACTGAGTAGACAGCAATGCTTTTTAGGCTACTTACACTCCGTGCAATTCATATAGTCAACTTTGGCAAGGCTGCTGATGTCACTCACCTAGAATTACACCTCTGGAAAAGCTCTAGCCCAGTAATATCCGTAGCGCATCTTATAACTGCGTACTGCTATAGTATGATAAACCTAGTTAGGTAGGTGTTCTAACCCTAAAGTTGGCAACTGTGTGTGTGTGTGTGTGTGTGTGTGAGTGAGCAAAGAGTAATGCTTTTTAGGCTACTCACACTCCATACAAATCATATACGCAACTTTGGCAATACTGCTGATTTCACTCACCTAGAAATACGCCTCTGGGAAAATCATAACCTAGTAATCTCCGTAGTGTGTCCTGTAACTACACACTGCTGTAGTGTGATAAAGTAGTTAGGTAGGTGTTCTTACCCCAGATGTGGCAACTGTGTGTGTGATTGGGTAGAGAGCAATGTTTTTTAGGCTGCTCACACTCCGTACAAGTCATATACTCATCTTTGGCAAGGCTGCTGATGTCACTCACCTAGACATACACTTCTGGGAAGGATGTAACCCAGTAATCTTTGTAGTATGGCCTGTAACTGCATACTGCTGCAGTGTGCTAATGTAGTTAATTAGATGTTCCAACCCCAGACTTGACAACTGTGTGTGAATCCGTGTGTCTCTGTCCGTCTTTGACTGAGTAGAGAACAATGCTGTTTAGGGTACTCACACTCCTTAGAATTCATATACTCAACTTGGGCAAGGCTGCTAATGTCAGCCACGTAGAATTTCACCTCTGGGAAGGCTGTAGCTCAGTAATCTCTGTAGTGCGTCCTGTAACTGCGTACTGCTGTTGTGTGATATAGAACTGTGGTAGGGTTCCATCTCCACCCATGGCAGTTCTGGATGTTTTGTGTGTGTTCCAATATCTGTGTATGGAGCAATGCATTGTAGGCTACTCACTCACAGTACATTTCAAATGCCCTACTTTGGCAATCCTGCTGATGTCATTCATTGTGAAAAACAACCTTGTGGAAAAAGGTCTGTAGTAATCCCTCTGGTGCGACCTATAACTGCTCCATGCTGTATTGTGATATAGACCTCGATCAGAGGTTCTATACCTATGCATGTCAGTTGTGGATGTTATGTGTGTGTCTCACTGTCTGTGTAGGGAGCAATGCATTCTATTCTAGTCACTTGCAGTACAGTTGAAATGCCCTTCTTTGGTAATCCTGCTGATATCATTCATTGTGAAATACCCCTTTGAGGAAAGATTTCTTTAGTAATCCCTGTGGTGTGTCCTTTAAAAGCTTCATGCTGTAGTGTGATATAGACCTCAGTCAGGGGTTCTATACCCATACATGTCAGTTGTGGATGTTTTGTGTGTGTCTCACTGTGTAGGGAGCAATGCATTTTAGGCTAGTCACTTGCAGTGCAGTTGAAATGGCCTTGTTTGATAATCCTGCTGATGTCATTCAATGTGAAATACACCTTTGGGGAAGAAGTACTTCAGTAATGTCTGTGGCACATGCTATAATTGTGCAGTGCTGTAGTGGAATCAACTAGTTAGGTAGGGATTCAACTCCCAGACATGACAGGTGTCTGTGTGTTTGTAACTCGTATCCTGCGGAGAGGTGGCTGTGAGTGTGTGGGCAATGTGAAGGGGGTTTTGCTTATTTCTGTTATGGTGGCCCAACTATATATCACAGTGTCAGCCATACAGGGATAACAGATGCAAATTAGCTGAGAGACTGGGGTGCAAAGCCATACCCATACATGTGACATCAATACCAGCCACATGTTTGGCTGTGGGGGAGATGCCTATTCGTACAAGACGTATAGTGTTTGCGGACTCTCAACCCCATTAACCATGCATGTGGACATATGTGTATTTGTTGATTTGCCATTGCTATCTACAGATGTATGGCCATATATATCTATATAAATTTATATATCTAATATATGTATAACTATGTCCGTATATACCTACATAGATATATATCTGGGTACACACATGTAACATGCTGTGTATATGTAGACATATAGGTGTAGACACATATATGTGTTGATTTAGGCATATGCATGTATATATGTGCATATATATTGATATATATGTATATAGTTTTAGAAATTTATATATATATATATATATATATATATATATATATATATATATATATATATAAAATCTGCATATCTAGATATGTTGTATCTGTTTAGATATTAATATATTTACACCCATACATCTAGATGGCATACGTTCTCTGTGCTGTTGCATGACTGGACTGGATGATATGTTTCTGAAAACATACAACCTCTTTCTATATGTCATGGCTTAGTGGTAGATCATTTTGTCTATGGTGTGCAGGGTCCTTGGTCTGAGCCTTGCAAGAGCTGTTTATTTTGTTGCTGGGCAGAACATGTCCCATTGGTTACACAGTGAATAAGGCACTTTAAAGCAGTTGTAAGCATGTTTGTGCGGGTTTGCGCGGAGCTAAGTAATGCCTACACAGGGTAAGCAATTCAGCAGCTGAGTATAAGAAAGTGCCTTAATCACTCTGTATCCATCGGCCCTTGTTCTGCTTAGCATCAAAATAAACAGCCTCTGCTAGTCTCAAACCCAGGACCATGAACACCGCAGCCAAAGTGATTTACCTCTAAGCCATCTCAGATATGCATAACCCTGCTGTATTCACAAACATATCATCCAGCCCAGTCATTCAACAGTACAGAGAATGTATTCCAACATGTAGATGTATGTGTGTGTGAAAATATATTAATGTCTAAAAAGATACAACATACTGATATATGTATATATATATATATATATATATATATATATATATATATATATATACACACACATATATGTAAGCAGATATTTATATCTATATAGGTATATATGGACATACATCTGTAGATAAAATGGGAACATAGCAGAAATATATATGTCGACAAGCACCATTAATGGGGTTGACAGGCACAAACAACATACGTCATGCACAAATAGGTATCCCCCCCCACAGCCAAACACATCTGCCCTGCAATACACTACAACTGTTGCAGATCCCATAACCAGGACCGTAAACAACAAGGGCACAAGATGTTAACAGTACTCCATCCCACCTGTATGATGTCAGGCTGGTATCAGTAACATATCATGCAGTACTGTCAGGCTCATAATGACTCCCATTTTGCAATCATCTGTTACCTTTGTTAGCCAGAATCCCATCCTGTTGGCCTGTACTTCAGAGATGTAGATACCAAACAACAGTAGTCCCAGGACTGAACCCTGAGGTACTCCACTTGTCACTTGTCTGGGGATGGATTTGGAGTCAGTTACACCTACAGTTTGGGTTCTGTCAGTATGCCATGTGGCAAACCATCGAGTGGCATAGGGATGTATGGCTGGATTAGTATGTTAATCTATGTTTCCAGACTGGGGGATGGTGATGAAGGGCTTGGTGAGGTCAGCATAGGCTTTGTGGACTGCCTTACCCTCTTCAACAGCTATGCAGACTGAGTCAAAGCAGTCAGTTTCAGGAGACAAGACTGGCCCTCCATGAGCCCAATCTGTGTCGGGTCCAGTGTTTGAGGGTTGCTAATGTCTGCATTCAAAACATCTCTGATAATGCATTCTATGGCCATGCAGATCAGGCTCATCAGACTGATGTGACGGCAGTTCCAGGGATCACAGGTGCATCACCCCTTGTGGAGTGGGATAACTGCAGCTGTGCGCCACTCAATGGGCACCAGGCCTGTTGCGAGGCTATGACTACACATGACAGTTAGGTGAGTTGCCATTTCATTTTGTAGTTCATGTAGTACACAGCCCAGGATGTCATCTGGTCCCATGAATGCTTTATTCTTAGCTGTGGATAGTGTGGTTTCGGCCTGTGTGGCCATGATTGTTGGGCAATGGAACTATTTTTGTATTGACATGAGCCCTTTTGGGGTGAGAGGGGGTGAGTATGGCACTAAATCAATCTTCCAGGATATTGGCACATTCCGTGGGAGAAGTCTATATAATGCCATTCTTTTGCAGCTCAGAGCACTTCTGAGCATTGCCAGTTAAAATTCGGACATAACTATAGAATGCTCTGTGGTTGTCTGTGGAATCCATGGTGATTTTAGTTACATGACCAGCTTTGGAGGATTCCATGAGGGATCTTAATGTCTTACTGGTGCTGGTAAGGGAGTTGTTTGCATGTTTGGATGATCCTTTTTTCTTCAACAGTGTCTACCGTCTGTTGTATACTCTGTTAATGGCAGGAGACCACCAGACTGGCTTGCTTATTTGGGAGGTGAGCATCGTGGTTCTATGTGGGATGTCAGGAATTATGCACAAGTGGCTGTGCTCATACAGTGCCTTAGTGCAGGAGTCATCAGTTGAACTGTCAACTCCTGTCTCCATGGGTGTCACAAACATTGTCACTTCTGCCTTGAGTAGCAGGAAGTTGGCCTTGGAGAGGTCTATTACGGACAACTGTATATAAATTCCTTTCACATGTTCAGTTTGATTAGCCTATGGTGGGATTACTTTGGTGAAACCGGAGTCTCATGTACTGTTGTGATGGCTTAGTGGTTAGTTACTGAGACTATAGTGTACAGGGTCCTGGGTTCATGATCTGCAAAGGCAGGATAATTTTGTTCTGGCCAGAACAGCAGTCAATGCATACAGACTAATAAGGGCAATTTTGGTTAGTCACACTCAATACAATTCAAATGACCTACTTTGGCAATCCTGCTGATGTCAATCAACTGTGAAGTACACCTTTGGGGACAGAGTACTCCAGCAATCTCTGTGGTGCATGCTTTAACAGCGTAATGCTGTAGTGTGATATAGAACTCTGGTAGGGGTTCTATTCTTTCACATAGGAGTTGTGGATGCTTTTGTGTCTGTTCCTATGCCTGTGTAGAAAAGCAATGTATGTTTGGCTAGTAACACTGACTGCAATTCATTTGCCCTACTTTGGCAATCCTGCTGATGTCACTCACTGTGAAATAAACCTTTGGGAAAAGAGTACTTCAGTAATCTCTGTGGTGTGTTCTATAATGGTATAGTGCTATAGTGTAATAACTAGTTAGGTAGGGGTTCTAATCCCAGGTGTGTGCCTTAATGTGTTGATGCTTGTCATTTGTGTTCTGTGCAGAGGTGGTTGTGAGTGTGTAACAACTGAACTCCATGCTGAGTGTGTTTTTAATATTTCTTATATGGTGCCCCTAGCATAAACCACAATATCCAACATGCAGGGATAACAGATGTGATATCAGTACATAGTCAGTTACGGGTACGATACCCTGGACTGGTAGGTGTGTGACACAAACATACTTACCTTTTACTCTCCCAACCCACCCTGACTTATCTTTAACAGTGTCTGCCTCTCTCACTCCCTCTCTGGTGGATGTGGAGACTTACACCTGCTTTGCTTAGGCAGCGGCATGTGTATTGTCAGTGATGCTCATGATCTGCTGATGGCCTCTGCATGGATTACAGCCCTCCTCTAGTTGATTGCATGTGGAACAGCTGTGGTAACATTTCCATAGCCAATTCCATTGGAACACACTCCAGTATCTAGGAACATCATGTTGGTGTTGGGCCTTTTCATTCACTGTGAGCAGGAACTAGATCTATTGTTTGACAAACAGCATCACAGATGGATTGGAGACTTACCTCTGACAACATACACTGTGGAAACAGGCCAACACACAGGAGGGGGATGTGTCTGTCCTGACTACAGACTGTAAGTGCTGCTATACTGCAGTTGGGGTAATACTGGCTTAACAGGGTGTGTGTGGATATGGCTGTCCTACATGTTTTAATACTTTCCATGTCAGTGCTATGTTTATGAGGAATCCTCATCTGTAGGGTCATTTGCAGACTGGGCAATGTGTGATGCCTTGTGTTCCTTGTGTTACCCACAGAGCACCTGTCTCTCAACTGCAGAAGTTAGTGTGAGGATTGCAGTCAGTAGATGGTGACAGCTGGGAGAGTTACTGACGTCATATCCCTCATAGGACATATGTTGCATCAAACCCTGTTACGACAGGTAAGGTATGAGGTTATCACAGCGACATGTCAATATTGGCCCTGTGTTTGTGCCTCCAGCCACAACCCTGTCAACCTTTGTACATATGTCATGCAGTAGGGGGTGCATATGTTCTGTACACCATACTCAATGACAGCATATCTGATAATAAGCCAGTGAGATATCAGACTGCTACACATGTTATGTATAGTAGGGGTTATATTTGAGGACATAGCCTGGGCATTCTGTGGTTGTGTTTACAGTGCTGAGGTATGTGTAAGTCTGGCAATTGTCGACAGTGTGTGTATAGCGCATATGTACCTTGGCCTGTGTAGAAACTGTGGTAGATGTCATTGTTCTTGGTCCTGTTCTGATGTTACATGCTGCTCCACTGTATGTCACCCTATCAGCTTACATGTTTGTAGGGGCGAACACACACATGTCCCAAATCACAGACAGCCATCGGACCACACTGTGTAGCGGCCCAGTATATGTAGGGTTGTTGTGTGAGTGGCTCATATGAGGATGGTGTATATGTATATATATATATATATATATATATATATATATATATATATATATATATATATATACTGTAATAGTACTCCAGCTTACCATATGTAGCTGTGTTCACACTGGTTGTGGTTATGCACTTTCACATAGGTGTCTGTTACTCTGTGATGCGACATGCCTGTAGAGCCTGCTATCTATGCAGGTACATGTATATTCCCACATAGGAGATGTAGCCCAGTGTTGAGTCAGTCTGCCTGTAGCCTGCACTGTGCTTTGTTACATGCCTAGCAGCTTACTGTACCTATCCAGTGAGATGTCATGTCCAGATACTTGCCAGAAGTACTGCTGCCTGGCCACCATAACAGTCATGTATGTCAGACAAAGCAGTTGGATGCTGTTCAGATGTATGTTAGTAACTAGTGGATAGTATGTGGCCATGGCACCTGTGTGCCAGCGGTTATTATTTGGCAGGATAGACAGGGATGTATGAATGCATAACCTATGGGGACAAATGTATACCAGTATGTATGTGTTATACCGATCTACATGGCTGTTACCATCCACATTGACAGGCCTGGTCCACATGTCTTGCATGAAGGGTTTCTGTGTATACCCCTAGACTGACCCGAATGTGTCAGACTGTCCACATATATTGGCCATATCGCAGCTGTAGTCCACAGGGGCATTACTGTGCTAGCAGTGGTACTGTACTATGATGACCTTAGGATGTCTGTAAGTGGCGCACATGTTAACTGCAGATGTGGCCTCCCACACACACCATTTCTGAGAAGACAATCCCTATTACAGTAGCAATAGTCTACAAATATACCTGCACTGCATACATGACATCCCCTTGCACTGAGAGGTTGGGACTATTGGGGCTGAGGTAGGGCTCCACTCCATGTGCAGGACATATGGTGAACATATATGTATATATAAGTATACATATATCCATATAGATATATACACCTATACATATCTTGCTTACTGTATGACAACAGTTTTACACATTTGTGCCTGTGTTCCAGCCTCTGTCCTCCACCTACATACCAGGCTTTGCACATATGACATGCTGTACAAATCTCTGTGTGTGTATGAGTAGTTACATATATATGTGTATATATATATATATATATATATATATATATATATATATATATATATATATATATACCTGTATCTGCATATATGTGTATATGTATCCTAGGGATGTCCATGTTGTGTCTGGTCCTGGTTATGGGATCTGCAACACTTGGTACTGTATTACAGGGGGGTCGTGCTTCACTGCGGGGGTATACCTATTCATACCAGACGTATATTGTGTGGGGCCTCTCAACCCCATTAATGTTGCATGCGGAGATACATCTTTTGTTATTTCTACATTGTTATCTACAGATGTACGTCCGTATATCCCTATATATGTATGTGTGTGTATATATATATATATATATATATATATATATATATATATATATATATCCATATATATATATATATATATATATATATATATATATATATATATATACATATATATATATATATACACACATACATATATCAACATGTTGTACCTGTTTAGACATTAATATATTTACTCACACACATACATCTACATGTTGGAATACATTCTCTGTATGGTTGAATGACTGGACTGGATGATATGTTTGTGAATACATCAAGGTTATATATATCTGAGATGGGTTAGTAGTAAAGCACTTTGGCTAAGGTGTGCAGGGTCCTTAGTTTGATCCTAGCAGAGGCTGTTTATTTTGTTGCTAGGCAGAACAAGGGCCGTTGGATACAGTGTGATTAAGGTACTTTTGAGCAGTTGTAAGCAGGTTTGCATGAAGGTAAGCACTGCTAACCTCTGATTACAGTTTCTTACACTCAGTTAGCTTCTACTTTGCTTAATTTGTGTAGGCAATCCTTACCCCCAAGCAAACACACTTAAACATGCTTACTAGAGCTTATATGTGCTTACTACTGCTTATTTGTGCTTAAACCTGCTTACTAGTGCCTTATTCATTATGACACCGACACTTCACATGTGCATTTAATGCAGTACTCCAGTTCACATTTAAATGTTATTATGTAGGTTATACAGCAAAAAGATGTAAAAATATGTTCATATACAGATTTCACATGGAAAATGATATGTGCTGCAGTGGGACGGATGCTCTAACCACTACACTATTGCTGTGCTGCTTCATTTGCATATATATTCCTTGTTATCCTCTTCAGTCTTTTTAGCTGCTTTAACCATAGCTAAGCGATGGGCAAACCTGCGCACCTATGGTTAGGTGTACTCGGGGTTTAAAAAAAAAAATAATAAAAGGGTTTCTTCATATTATTTATATGTACTTTTGCTGTTGAACACATGGGGACTGTTGGTGGGGATATGCGGACTTCTATGAGTGGTCTCGCTCATTTATTTACATCTTCTGCTGTTCTACTTTGCAGGGGCATGTTTATTCTGAGAGCTCTGCTCTCAGACATGCCCCCTGCACTCGTTCACACTCCGTGTAGCATTAGGAGTTCAGGCAGTGCACCTTCATTAATATGCATGGTGCGCTGCCATCCTTCTCTTAAATGGCCACTTCCATGCAGGACTAGACTAGTCCTGCATGGAAGATTAGTAAATCCGGGTTTTTTTTTTTTTACTTGAGATAGACAGGCAGAAAACCTTTAATTTATGTGAAAAAGGTATGCTTTCATAAGGTAATCGCAGCTTGATAAATTGCCAGTCAAAGCTGACATGAAATATAAAGAAAGGCTGTGTTCATTATCCCCCGGATTCAGCAAGTTCTGCATGGCATGCAGGAATAGTGCAGGAGCTCCTGGAGGCAATATGGCCGCCGTGCGATCCAGGAATAAGCTGCTGGGATGTGCATAAGCACCCCTGCACTATTCTTGCACGGAAACAGCTCCTGTATGCAAGTTACTCCATTTGCAGGTGAAAACCATACAAATGAGGTGAATTTGCAATCCAGGAAGCTGACAGACAGCCTTGCAGGACTAGTGTAGTGTGCTGAAATGTACTTGATTAGTAACCGAGTACATTTCTGCAAACTACAAAACGGAGCTATGACAGCTCCAAATAAAGGGTGTATATTATGTGGAAACCATGCCAATGGCCAAATATATGGCCATTGGCATGGAAAACAGTTGCAAAAATAAAAAAAAAATAACTTTTTTTTTTTTGCCAATTTCGGCTGTTTAAGTGTAGGGCAGTGGCACGCAAACGGGATCGGGCCAAAAATATAAAAAAATAACCTGAAATAAGCATTCTAACCAAAATCACTATTTTGCCTTTATACTCAATGGCAGGCAGAAGACAACATGGCCAGTGAATAGTGGTTGCTAAGGGGGAAGGCTCAGTGTGGGACCTATAACTATGCATTAACAGGCAATCCTATGCAAATGAGGGGAATGATACTGAATCCCAGATTTCCCCTCACTGCTAGCCAGCACACAACAGTGTAAATGCAGGAATAGCATGGTTCAAGCCTAAGAGTTATCTGACATCATAGGGTTGTGTGCCAGGTATACTGTAAGCTTATTGGAGTGCAGCGGCTTGAGTTTGCCCTTAGCTTAGCAGAGCTAAGCAATGGGGTGTGTATGAGGCTGCCTAGCACTCTTTACATAGCCTAAATGGGTGTGTGCTCTGTGCACCATATTTTAAAGGAAAAAAAAAAGTAAACCAGGAAATAGCAGCTCTGTGCAAATTTGAGCACTGTGTTTGTGTGGTGTACCCTCAGGCTTAAACAGGAAGGGAATGGGAAGGGAAAACAGCAGTAGGAAGGTAATCAAGGACAACTAGCATAGCTGGCAGGTGAAATGTATCAGAATCAGCCAATTACACAGGAAGCAGCCCAGCCCAGAGCACAACTATAAACTAGGCAAACACCTTTTCCTCTGTTTTTTCCCATATACTCTACACCACCAGTGTATACAAGCGGGGAACTTTTAACAAACAAAAGCAACAAAATGATAGGGGCTGCAGCCACTATCATACATCAACATGTGGAAGAAGCTGAGGGTGGTGAGTATGAGAATGCTGTCGACCAACCCACAGTGAGGAGACAGAGAAGAGTGTACAGACCCAGGGTAACCTACTAGGAGCTACATGAGCTGGAGATAGTGGAGTGCTATAGGGTGAGAGGGACCTCCTACAGCAAATTGTTGAGCTGTGCTGGCCACACCTGACACACAGAACTAACGGAGGGTAACCCATCCCAGTGGATGCCAAGGTATGTGTATGCCTAAGAATACTAGCCACAGGTATGTTCCAAAGGCCAACTGGTGATATCATGGGGATCTCACAGGCATCAGCATCCAGGGTACTCCACCAGTTCTTGGATGCCAGGTCAGCACATGCCGGTGAGCACATATATTTTCCCAACAGCCGTGAGGCGTTGGCCAGCAATATACGTCTCTTGCACCAAATAGCAGAATACCCTGAGGTAGTGGGCGCTATAGACTGCACACACATATGCATCAAAGCACCACCCGGTGAGCAGGGAAGGGTCTACATCAACCACAAGGGCTCCCCCTCCATCAACTTCCAGGTCATGTGTGATGCCCAGGGCATTATAATGAATGTGTGTGCTGGCTGCTCTGGAAGCTATCACGACTCCCATATCTGGCATCTGATGCAGCTGTACCAGAGATTTGCCAATGGGGACATCCCTTACAGTCACCTAGTGGGGGCTGTTGGTTACGCACTGGAGCAGTGGCTGATGACACCCATCAGAAATGCACACACACCCAAACAAGAACTCCATAATGAGGCACACGCACAGACCAGAATCATAATAGAGCATGTGTTTGGGATGCTCAAGTCACGGTTCCAGTGCCTGGACACATCCGGTGGAGCCTTGCAGTACTCACCAGCTACATGTGCCCAAATTGTCATTGTATGTGCCATGCTACACAATATGATCCTGCAGAAACAGCTGCAGCAGGAACAACATGGGGCAGGGCCACACAGCTCCCCATCATTGCCAAGGCCTGCAAAGGCACAGAGTGACTTAGAGGAGGAACAACCTGAGCCTTCCCCAGTAGGCAGAAGGAGGTGTGCCCAGTACGCCCTGGCCTTGGCAAAGAGGCAATGCATAGCACATACACTGACACAGTAAGAACCCAGGGAATGACACCTCTCTCTGACTCACACATATAGTAAAAGGGATGCCAAACATGACACTACCTGTGCTTAACCATGAATAGGGAGTGTACTATGTGCATCTGATATAGGCAGCCTTCCAGCACCATCCTCAATACTGGCACAGCCACAAGGTAAGTCACTCTTCCTACCAATTGCTGAATGGAGTAGTATGTGTTGTTACTTGTATCTATGGTATGGATGTGAGCATGCAAGGGAACTGTGTGGCTGAATGGGATGCCAGCATATAGTAGACACCTATAGTGGGAGCATGAGATCAGTAACAAATACTGGTGTCACCATAGTAGCCAGTACTACACAAGGTGACACAACCCACTGCAGAAAATGTGCTGGGCCATGTGTGTCCATATGACACACACACATGCCAGTCAGGGAGGCTCACATACCCAACAACAGTCTCAGCTAGCAGGACAGGTGTAGACAAACACCAACAAAGGCTTTGCTAAGGCCTCTGATTGATGGCTATGGGTAACCTTCCCCCCCCAGGCCTACACAGACAGACTACAACAGGTCAGGCAGTGGGATGTTAGTTCTGAAGGGTAAGAAGTCAGAAACTGAAATGCAGGTCAATCAAACTTAAGACCTGTAGTACACTGATATGCCTCTAGTCAGCATGATAGGTTAGAATACAGAATGAAATGGAGTACCTGACATGCCAGTACAGTCATAGGAAATGTGTACAAATGTCAGGTGTGCCCCCCAGTCCAATGTAGAAATGTAGTAACAGTGTGGTGTGCCACCCCAATCCGATGTAGACATGTAGCAACAGTCAGGTTTGTGCCCCCACAATCCTATGTAGAAATGTAGTAACAGTCTGGTATGCCCCCCAATCCTATGTAAAAATGTAGTAACAATCAGGTGTTCCCCCCATTCCTATGTAGACAAGTAGTAACACACAGGTGTGCACCCCCAATCCTATGTAGAAATGTAGTAACAAGTATGTGTAGGTATAATAGTGGAGCACAGATTACCTGAGCTGGCCAAGGTAGCAGGATAGATTGTAGCATGTGTACAATATGCAGGTCTGCGTGTGTTAGGTTGGTGTGTGTTGTATATTGTGCGAGAGTGTTCAGTATGTATGCATGGTGAGGTTCATCCTGGTGGTCATTGCCAATTACTGCCGATGACAGGGCCAAGTCCTCACAACTGCAGTGCCAAACACAATGCTTCCCGGTATAACACATTCTAGCAGTAAGCCATTGTAAATGTTTGGAAGTAATATGTGTCATCATCTGAAAGATGGACATGGCATGACTGCCAGCCCAGATATACAAGCAGTACACATGGGGAAGTACCCCAGACAGGCAGTGCATAATATGTCACTGTCAAATGAACACACCCTTAGAATTGTACATACAGGTCTGCAGCACATTATCTAGGCTTGTAGTATGGAATACCGATGTTGTCTTGCCAAACATTGGCAGATGACAAAGGTCATAGGAATGATGTATTGAGAAACAGCTGATGTCCCTGCACAAGCCAGCATAAGTGGAATGCCCCATGCATATTTGTGAGTCAGATGAAAGTAGTGTCTATAGCACACATGCACCCAACTCACCCAACCACCACCCACAGGTACCTCTCCGGTCTTATCCCTGCTGTTGGAAATGAGTACAATATGACCCCCACCTGTGTATGGCAATAGCGAAAGAATGCACCATGCAGAGCAGGTGTCCCATGCAGGTGTGTCCCTAGCTGGAAGAAGCACCCTGCCAGCATCCACACCACTGGATCAATACTGACATAAAGTATTGGCATGAATACCTTGCACACCTAACCTGTCACCCCCAGAGGACTATACTGTATTGCAGTCTGGGACTGTAGGACTGACAGAATGCAATGGCCTGCTACAGCTGGCCTGCATCACTACCAAATGGCCTACAGTCCTCTGCCAAAGGCCTGTGTCTCACCCATACTGCCAATGTATGTTATGTCATGGACTCCGAAATAACAACATAACACAGTCCACAGAACCCATATGCAAGGCCATGTGGACAAATCACAGTAACATGTCCACCATGTCCTGTTGCATGAACTATGGACCAACACCAAACTGCTGCTGTGATGAGGTGATAACTATAAGGAAAATATCAGAGAATGTTTGCATAATGTATGTAAGAGGAGAGAATAATAGGGGGTGGGAGTATGGGTGGCAAGGAATGTGTGAAGTCCGAAACTCAGCCATGTGCACATACTATCCCTGGCTGCAAACACAAGAATGGGTGGCTGCAAACCTGCTTGTAAACCACAATGTGTAGGGGTAATGTCCAGAATTATGACCCCTGCCTCTGGGTAACCTTTGTGAATCTGTACAGTTGTGAGGTATCGCCACAGCAGGATATGGCCATACTGTCACGTCGATGGATGTACAAGTATGGGATCCTCTGCCACCACTGTACCAAGGTGCTGAACCAGTTACACAGACCCAGCAGCAAGTGTCTGCAGCTCCCCCCTCCAGAATGGAATGAGTGTGCAAGAATATGTAGGCATTTGACCACAATACTGGACACAGCTGCATTCACCCTGTGTTCCCCAGGACATCACCACAGGCAAATATGTCTACCTGACAGTACTTGATGATATAAAATGTCACAATGTATAACAGTACACATGTCTGAATATCTCTGCTAACACCAGGACCATGTATCAGAAGCAGCACAGACACAATTACCTACAGTAACCCACTATCCTTTGCCTATTTTGACCCCATATTGTCAACTGATCTACAGTTTGCTAGCTGTAGGTGTAGAACACAAACGTCTGCACTGGAGTACAAACTACCTGGAATGCATTCACACATTCATTACAAAAGGTCATACTGGGCATGCTCCCACAAATGAAGGCTATGTCAGACAACAAAATACTGAAAGGTCATACTGGGCATGCTCACACATTTAAAGAAATAAAGCCCATGTCTGGCAGCAACAGTGAACCATACATATCTGACAGTCGCAGATGCTAGTGCATACACTTCTCACTATGCACCAGTCATGCTTTGCACACACATTGGATAGGAATACACACATATATCCAAGGACAACACACCATAATATACCAAAAGTACACATACATAGATGTGTGGAAGTGAGTGACAGTGACAAAGAGCCTTCCATGATGATGCCTGTCCCACCCAGCACACAGACAATTGGCTAAAACCACATGACATGTAAATATCAATCACCATAGACATTTGCGTTTGGAATCCCTCAGCATTATAAAGTCTGTGGTGCTAGTGCTAACTGTGCAACATGACTGTACAAGTCAGTAGTCATCTAGCAGTTGCATACACATACCTGTGGAATATAAACCTGTGTCTGCCTGAGTGTGGTGTGTCTGCCTCTAGATGAATGGGTTATGGCCCATGCACACACACTGCCCTCCCCATTGCCCTACTGTGGCAAGCCTGGTGATGTCTTCACTTTGAAGTACACCTTTAGTGATATAGTAGCCCATTAATTTCCATGGCATGTACTATAACTGCATATTGCTGTAGTGTGATGTACTAGTTAGGTAGTAGTTTTAATCCCAGATGTTGCAACTGTGTGTGTGTTTGTCGGTGTAGGGAGCAATGCTTTTTAGGCTAATCACACTCACTACAATTTCAAATGCCCTACATTGGCATACCTGCCAATGTCATTCACTTAGAAATACACCTTTGGAGAAGTAGTAGCCCAGGAATCTCTGTGGCATGTCCTGTGAATGCATAATCATGTAGTGTGATTAGCTAGTTAGGTAGGTATTCTATTCCCAGACATGGCAAGTGTGGGTGTTTGTTCCCCTGTGTAGGGAGCAATGCTTTTGAGGCCATTCACAGTCACTACAACCTCCATTGCCCTTCTTTGGCAAGCCTGCTGATGTCATTCACTTTGAAATACACCTGTGGGGAAGTAGTAGCCCAGTAATCTCTGTGATGTATTTCATAACTGCGTAATGCTGTAATATGATAAACTAGTTAGGTAGGAGTTCTATTCCCAGACATGGCAAGTGTGGATCTTTGTCTGTGTAGGGAGCAATGCTCTTGAGGCCATTCACAGTCACTACAACCTCCATTGCCCTTCTTTGGCAAGCCTGCTGATACCATTCCCTTTGAAATACACCTTTGGGGAAATAGTAGCCCAGTAATCTCTGTGGCATGCCCTATAACTGCATAATACTGTAGTGTGATAAACTAATTAGGTAGGAGTTCTATTCCCAGACATAGCAAGTGTGGATGTGTGTGTTTTTATCTGTGTAGGAAGTAATGCTTTTAAGGCCTTTCACAGTCACTACAACCTCCATTGCCCTTCTTTGGCAGGCCTGCTGATGTCATTCACTTTGAAACACACCTTTGGAGAAGTAGCAGCTCAGTAATCTTTGTGGTGTGTCCTATAACTGCATAATACTGAAGTGTGATAAACTCGTTAGGTAGGAATTATTTTCCCAGAGATGGAAAGTGTGGATGTGTGTGTTTGTTTGTGTAGGGAGCAATGCTTTTGAGGCCATTCAGTCACTACAACCTCCATTGCCCTTCTTTGCCAAGCCTGCTGATGTCATTCGCTTTGAAATATACCTTTGGGGAAGAAATTGCTCATTAATTTCTATGGCGCATGCTATAACTGCGTAATGCTGTAGTGTAATGTACTAGTTAGGTAGGAGTTCCAATCCCAGACATGACAACTGTGAGACTCAGGGTGTGTGTGTGCCTGTGTTTGTCATTCGTATGCTGTGTGGAGGTGGCTGTGCGTGTGTAACAACTGGACTCAGTGAGGAGTGGATTTTGCAAATTTCTTATATGGTGGGCTTATTGTATGTCACAATGTCCACCTTACAAGGTTAACAGATGTCAAACAGCAGAGAGGCTGGGGTTGACAATCCATACCCCTACATGTGACATCAAGGCCTGGCGAACAATTTATGCAACACTTGTATTACCCAGAGAACACTCTCAACCCATGTCTCATACACAAACACACTCGGCTAGGCAACAACCACTTTGTTGGTAGTTCCCTGCATATTGCCCACTGAGAGTAACCATGGTGTGATTGCAGCGGACTACAGAGGGCATGGGACCCTGTACATCACTACAATAGGCACATAATTGCAGACAGTGTGCTTTCACTATGTTCCCCACTGGACACCTGCAACAACTGTAGTGCCATCAAATGTAGCCCACAAAGGACATACCATGCCTTAAACACATGCCCTGTATGGACAGATGCCACTGACACCAGGAAATACCTGTATCATGCTGTCAATGTAGGTGCAGAGTGAACTTGGTGTCTATTGCCAGCTCCCACCACATGAGGCCTAGAATGACACATCTGATGATAACAATTTGTGTACACAACATGGCCCAGACACCCCAGGTACAGTTCCACATGTCACAGAACATGCATATGGGACGTGTGCACATCCAAGACACTGTCCATGTAATGGACTATAGAACACATACATGGCAAACATTGCACAGCACTGGCCAGCCACAATAGTACCCAGATGACAGAATGGCGAATACAATACTCACCTGTGTGGGCCAATACAGACACTACATGCCTGAGCCACACTGTCGACCATTTTCATGTGGCCTGATGCCAAGGTATACCCTTCACATAGCCTTGTACAGCCTTCTGGCACAGTCAACCACTACACACCTGTGAAGCAATGCACCCATGCATGTCAGTACTGGCACCCAGTGTCTGTGTGTGTGTAGTATAATGATTTCAAACACATTCACACTTAATACACCTCTCATTGGCCTACAGAAGCATGCAGTCTGATGTCATACACCTTCACATACCCTTTGCCCATATATCATCCTGATAACCCCTGTGGTGCATGTGATACCTGCATATTACTGTATTGTGGCAAACTAGCTAGTTAGGAAGTCTATTCCTGGCCCTGCCAACTGTATTAATATGTGTGAGTCCTTGAGAGAGTGTGGCTGTGTCGACATTGACACCTGTTCATGTGGACAGGCATGTGTACTACACCTACCTCATCGCTCCTATATCACTGTTGCACCATCAGATATACCCTTGGACAGCTCCCTAACATGTAAACTCTGTGGTGCATGCAATAACTGCATAGACATGTAATGGCAATACATAGTCAGGGGTTTAAAACACAAACATGCTTAGGTTTTACTCTCCCACCCGCTCCCTGTCTTACATTGTCTCTGTCTCTCTCCACTCCCTCTCTGGTGGATGTGGAGAAGTACACCTGCTTTGCTTAGGCAGCAGCTTGTGGTTTGTAAGTGAAGCTCATGATCAGCTGATGGCCTCTGCATGAATTGCAGTCCCCCTCTAGCTGATTGCATGTGGAACAGCTGTGATAACATTCCCAGAGCCAATTGCATGGAAACACACTCCAATATCTAGGAACATCATGTGGGTTTTGGGCCTTTGGCAAACAGCATCACAGATGGTATTGGGATTTACCTCTAACAACATACACTGTGGAGACAGGCCAACAAACAGGAGGGGGATGTGCCAGACATGGCTACAGAATGTAAGTGTTGCTTTTCTGCATTTGGAGTAATGTTGATTAACAGGTTGTGTGTGGATATGGCTGGTTGACATGATTTAATACCTGTGATGACAGTGTCATGTGTTTGCGGAAACTCCCACCTGTAGGGTTATCTGCAGACTGGGCAGTGTTTGGAGTCATATGTTTCTTGTGTTACTCACAGATCACCTATCTTAGAACTGCAGAAGCATAGTCTGAGGATTGCAGTCAGTACATGGTGACAGCCATGAGGGTTACTGACTTCATATCCCTCGTAGGACATATGTCACAACAAACCCTGTTACAACAGTACATGTATGGGGGTATCACAGCAACATGCCAATACTGGCCCAGTGTTTGTGGCTCCAGCCACAAGTCAGTCAACCTTTGTACATATGTCATGCAGTAAGAGGTACATATGTTCTGTACACCATTATTTATTGACATCATACCTGATAACAAGCCAGTCAGATATCAGACTGCTAGACATGTTATGTATAGTAGGGGTTATTTCTGAGGACATAACCAGGGCATTCTGTGGTTGTGTGTACAGTACTGGGGTCTGTGTACCTATGGTGATTGTCGGCAGTATGTGTTTTGTGAATACGTACCTTGGCCTGTGCACAGACTGTGGTAGATGCCATTGTTCTTGGTCCTGTTCTATCTGATGTTACATGCTGCTCCAGTGTATGGTACCCTATCGGCTTACATGTTTATGGGGCCAAACACACACGTGTCCCATACCATGGACAGGCATTGGACCACACAGTGTCGTGACCCAGTTTATGAAGGGTTAGTGTGTGAGTGGCACATATGAAGATGGTGTTTATCAGACAGTCCATATAGTGTCATATTAAGCTTGCATACCATATGTGGCTGTGGCTGTATTCACATTGGTTGTGGGTATTCACTTTTTCACAGGTGTCTGTTACTCTGTGCTGTGACATGCCTGTAGAGCCTGCTATATTTGCAGGTACATGTGTATTCCCCAGTACAAAATGCAGTCCATTGTTGTGGCAGTCTGCCTGTAGTTTACACAGTGCTTTGTTACATACCTAGCAGCTTAGTGTAATTACCCAGTGTGATGTTATGTCCAGATATTTGCAAGACGTACTGCTGCCAGGCTACCATAACCATTGTGTATTACTGACAATGCAGTGGGATTCTGCAAAGATGTATGTCACTAACTACTGGGTTGTATGTGGCCATGTGACATCTGCACCACCAGTTATTATATGTCAGGACAGACAGGCATGTGTGAATGTATACACTGTGTGGGCATATGTAGTCTACTATTTACGTGATATAGCTATGTACATGGCTGCTAACATCCATATTGTCAGGCTTGGTCCACATGTCTCACACTAAGGGGATCTGTGTGCACCTCTGAACTGACCAGAGAGTGCCTGACTGTCCACATATATTGGACATATCTCTGGTGTAGTCCACAGGATCATTACTGTGCTATCAGTGGTATTGTACTATAATGACCTTAGGATGTCTGTTAGTAACCGATGGCGTACTTGTCAAAAGCAGATCTGACCTTCCACACACAACATGTCTGTTAAGCAACAGTCTACATATATACCTGCAATACATAAATTACATCCCCTTGCATTGCACTAAGAGGTTGAGACTATTGGTGCTGAGGTAGGACTCCACTCCATGTTCCAGACATATGGTAAACATATATGTATATATCCATATATCTATATAGATATATAGACATATACATATCTACATACATATATGGGTATATATATGTGTGTGTGTGTGTGTGTGTGTGTGTGTGTGTGTGTGTGTATATATATATATGTATGTGTGTGTGTGTGTGTGTGTGTGTGTGTATATATATATATATATATATATATATATATATATATATATATATATATATATATATATATATATATATATATATATATATATATATATATATATATATATATATATATATATATATATATATATATTTATATTTATATACATACACATCTATATATGTCTACACATATACAGATATATAGAGATATATATGCACATATAGTTATGGCTATCTACATATATATATATATATATATATATATATATATATATATATATATATATATATATATATCAACATAAATAGGTATATCTGTTTAGATATATAGGCACATATAGTTATAGATATCTACATATATATCAACATTAATAGGTATAGCTGTACATATATGATGTACATACACACACACACACACACACACACACACACACACACACACACACACACACACACACACACACACATATATATATATATATATATATATATATATATATATATATATATATATACAGAGAGGTCTATAAATGGCCATATATATGATGCATTATACAGATGTGTATAAATGCATATATATGAATATATATGTGTATGTACATGTAGACATATATCTACATATGTATATGTATATATCCATATCCTTGTCATGTGTAAACATTACTATTGTGTATACCTTCCCAGATGTATCACACCGTATGTATCTGATATGTGTATATTTAGATATAACAACATATGTGATGCAACAGTAATATCACTAACAAGTACTACACAATTCTAGAAATGACAGCAAATGTTCAATACTATTCAATATGTGCACTGACAGATACATTGGAAGAAGAACAGCTGTATTTACAGTGGTCATGATGTAGTGGTAAATGGTTGTGACTATAGTGTACAGGGTCCTCGGTTCAAGACCTGCCATGGCTGTTTATTGTGTTGCTGGGCAGAACAAGGGCTGCTGGATACAAAGTGGTTAAGGCACTTTTGAGCAGCTTTAAGTGCATTTGCATGGGTTTGTGTGATGCTAAGTGGTGCTAAGGTACTATTAAATGTACGGGTGATTACACCATGTAGGCTTCGCTTACCATTACGCAAATCTGCTTAGCTGTTATATGGCAGCAGTGCTGACACTTGCTAAGCATGGCTCAGCCCTGGTAACCAGTGCTCACATCCCAGTCTGATAACATAGCAGGGTAATGACATCTGTAAGAAGTGTATGTAATGCCATGTACAAAACATGCATCTATGTGCTGTCATTACAGTAGCAAGGGGTTTGAATGTGATGTCTGTGACACTCGAGTATTTAAGACCTGTACATCACTCTTATCCATGTGAATGTGTTACATACAAGGGTAGTAACCCAGGTTACGTGCCATCACACTGGCATGTAGTGTATCATGCTGTTACTACTTTTCACAGTGCTTTCCCAAGCAAGAGTAGATTGCTAAATGTAGTACTGGCAGCAAGCACCCCTGCATGCATAGATGGACCCTGAGGCCTCACTGTCATGCTCCTGGTGTGTGACCTATGTCACAGTATATATTCCCTACTGGATAATGATATGACATGTGGAAAGCAACTATAGACTACTATCTGTACAGTACATGTCAGTGAGGGCTTCCAACATGTAGTAATGACATATATATTGGTGTCAGACGTCTATCTGTCGACACATTCATCCTACTGCATAGCTAGTTGGCAAGCTGATGTCAGTCAGTCCCTGTACAGATGTGCAGATGGCAAGTTTCCAGCTTGGATACGTACAGACAACCTATGCTTGACTGACACTGAAATGTCTACCCAGCTGTGTTATAACTGGCACAGATAGGACACAACACTCTGTATGCACCACATGCCATGGGTACCTTCACTACACTACAGCAGTCAATAGAACATGCTTGGGTACAGTCTCCAATACAGACACTAACCATGTTTTGTAATACATGTTGCATATATGTCAACTGGATCACCTCAGTGGCCATTTGCAGGAGGCACCCAGAGGATTGGCTGATGCATGTCACCCTCACCCTGAGGGTTACCACAGTGGTGTCTGTAGATAGACTAGTAAGCTGACAAGTCATTCAATAACCCGTTAGAAAACTGGTTTGTTGGTTCCACTTTTTAATGAAATAAAAATAAAAAATACAATAATGCGACAACAATTCTCCTTACTAAGCGCTTTCACCCACAATCATATAGGGCATCTTCAGAGTACAAATTCTTCACTAAAAAGCCATCCTTTATATAGTTGGAATTAAATGAATAATTGATTAATTGGTTAATGATGTAATTGTATAATAACATAATTACTAGTAAGACACTGGAGAAACAGTATAAAAGAAACATCTAGAGAACAGTGTAAAAACGCTGAAATTTTTTTTTGGAGTCCCAAAACGTGTGTCCAATACTGTAAACCTTAAATAAAACATAACTTTCATTTTCTAGTAATTATTTGATACACACTAAATATAAATAAAGATTAATCAAAATTAACAGTGTTTGCCAGTATTTAACAGATGAAAATTATTTGACAGATAAAAAAGTTGAACAGATAAAAACATAAAACAGCAGACATAAAAGCCGAAATTATAACATGCTGTTGATCTCACAAGATATAGATCTCACAGGTTCTACACATATTGTACACATATTTAAAATATAAAATTCATATACATATACTAAAAATATAAATTATTAAATATATATTATGAATTGTGAATTGTGAAATAAGTAATGTGTAATACTTCCACGATCCATCTACATCAGTAATATCTTGAATAAATTATACTTGTATTTAATTTATTTATAATGAAATAAATAAATAAATAAATTAATATATATATAAATATATGTGTATAAGTCCATTCTTCAATAACATGTTTTTCCAGTAATAATCAATCGTTAAAAAATTAAAAAAAATAGTCATAGATCAAAATTTATAATATTAAAAATGTTTAAATCATACTTAAATAAAATATGATTTTAATTTGAGTACACTAGAAATAGAAACAGAATCGTAAGTTGCCAAAGGCATTCTTTGGCTTCCAAAATGACTTTTTCATCACCCCCCTTCTGTACATTGTGTGGAGTTCTGTCAATAATAAAGAATAGAAATCTCTTGAAATTTGCACATTTGATGCTGTGATTGTATAAGGCACTGGTATTTTTGTGTTTTTTAATATCTCTGATGTGTTCTGCTATACGTACTCTGAGCTTTCAAATTGTTTTACCAACATAGAAAGCTTGACATGTGGAGCAAGTAGCAACATAAACCACCATAGTTGAATTACAATTACCGTGGCCCGGACATCTGATTGTTTTACCAAAATTCATTATAGCAACGTAAGGGCCATCGTTAATGTATTTGCAAAACTGACATGCTCCACATTTACTCATTCTTGACCTTTTGAAATTGTCACTATTGGTACTAGTTTCAAAAATATCTTTCAGATTTCTACCTCTACTATATGTGATCTTAGGATATGTGCTCACCACTTCCGATACTTCTCCATTGTTACTAATAACACTATTCCAAATTTCATGTATAATGCTCGCAATTTCAGGAGATGTTTCATTGTAAGGTAATATAAAGGTGTCCTGTCTAGACTTAGCTTTTTTATCTTCGATTGTGTTACTGACACCAAATATAATAATGGTTCTGTATAATGAATGTCTTTTAACATTAATCTCTTTCTTAACATTAAAAACTAAGTCATTTGGATAACCCCTGTCCAAAAACATCTTAGATAGTTTTTCCATCTCCAAATTAAATGCTTCATCATTGCTGATAATTCTGGACAGCCTCACCATCTGACCCTTAACTAAGTTTTTCTTTTGGTAATATGGATGACAGCTGTCAAAGTGTAAAAAAGAGTTTGAGAAAGTCTTTTTCCTAAATATATTAGATTCTATGTTATTATTCTGGAATGAAAAAACTATATCCAAAAATGCACAATCATTGTTGTATATTTGATTGGTAAATTTAAGAAAACTAGACGTCTTACCTAAATATTCTACAAATTCAACAAATTCTTCCTTACTACCCTTCCAAACAATCAGTATATCATCCAAATACCTTAAATAAACAACAATTTTATTCCAAAACGCAGATGTAAAAACATACTCTGTCTCCCAGTGTGTTAAAACCAGGTTTGCATATATTGGGGCACACCTTGCCCCCATGGCCACACCAGTCATCATTAACCAATTAATCAATTATTCATTTAATTCCAACTATATAAAGGATGGCTTTTTAGTGAAGAATTTGTACTCTGAAGATGTCCTATATGATTGTGGGTGAAAGCGCTTAGTAAGGAGAATTGTTGTCGCATTATTGTATTTTTTATTTTTATTTCATTAAAAAGTGGAACCAACAAACCAGTTTTCTAACGGGTTATTGAATGACTTGTCAGCTTACTAGTTGTTCCAATATATATCTGATTCTGTAGATAGACTGCCTACTGGCGCTTGGCAGGTGGCATGATACCACTGTACACACATCCCCTACATTTCCCATCTCTCCATGGACAATAGCCAGGTACACATCTATGACCACCTGCAGCGATGCACCCCAGTACTGACAAATGTGTATGTGTGCATTACTGAGGATATCAGTGTCTGTGTGTTAGTACACCTGTAGTTGAGAATACCATGAGGGCCTTCACACCCACTGCAACACCCATTGCCATAGTTAGATGTGGCTACTGCTGTACCGGACATTACATGTACCCTGTTACACTCCTCTCCCTAACGGCTACCAAAGCCTTGCAGTACCAGCACAACATTGTTGTACAAATGGGTTGATAGGCATGGGATACCCACTGAATTCTGGCAAGTGTGTGTATGTGTGTGTGTGGGTATATCTGTAGGGTACACCATTCTGAGGCCACACACTCCTATTACAATATGCATTGCCACACAGTATTATGGATAGTGATGTTGCTGAGTGAGGCATGACAATGCATCACTCTACTTTGCCTGTGGCATGTGCATTAGATGCATATCCCTGTAGTACCACTGTTGGGATGGACAATGGGTTGTATCACAGTCATGACAATGTGTGATGGTGGGTATGCCAGAGTGTCATCATGGGTTCCAGTGTGTACAATATCCACAGTGGGGTGTGGGTGCTGTGTACACTGTCATTACACCATGGTACTCCCGGTACATGTCCCATGTACCACTGTATGGTCACCACTGTCATCATCAACCATACAGGTAACTGATAACACAATCCAGCCTAGTTATGCATGTGCTGCATGCAGCCTACCTATAACACATTGGACACATTGACAAGTTAGCACTGATAGGCCCAGGTATCTCAAATGTGTGTCTGCCTGTTATGTGTCTGTTAATGTGTATATGATGGTATATCACACTATGTATTGTCCATATACAACCATTACATCCCCCATTACCATACTGTACATGCCTGGGGATGTGCTGCATGTAACATATAACCTGGAACATACCTCATCCTAAATGCTGTACATTGTGTGCAATGAAGGCCACACACATCAGTCGCACTACATACCTAGGTAGGGGTCTAGTCCCAGTGCTGCCAAGTAAAAGTGTGAGTGTATGTGGAGGGATCTACATCAGGTTGCTGATCATACATGTCCCAGGGGGTCACCTGTCCATGTGGCACAGGCAGTAACTGTTATACAGACTTGTGACATGTGTTCATCTGGACCCAGGATATGTCACAGCCATGGTGTCACCACAGTGCCATACCCCTTGTGGAATATGACTGCAGACCATCCTCCTGCTGACACATGTACACCTACAACACAAATGGATAACATTATGGAGACCACAATCACTCAGTGCTACTAACAGCTATAAAGCATCATGGCTGGACAGCTACACTACCTGACATGTAAGCATTAAACATTACTGCTGACAACATGTTACACAGCAGTACATTGGTACACTGTAGTACAGTCACCGTGTACATCAGAACCACATTAGCCTGTCCCTGCATCAGTGTTATGGATGACAGGGATGTGGCACAGGTATCATCATATGCAAAGGGTGTGTTGTTGGTTTGCCAGAGACCGAGAGTGGGCCATACATTTGACACCATGTGTATGGCTGAGGGGTGTAATTTGATTATATGGGTGTGGTGATGTGGTGTGTGTGATTATGGGGTTTCCCTAGGTGTGTTTATATAGTTTGTGGGTATGCATGCACACAGCTCTGCCATGTGGCTGCCCTATACAAGTGTATCTTGGACAGCTGCAGACTATTCCTGGCAGGGTGTGCAGTTCACTGCCTCCGGCCATGGACATGTGGACTGTGCCTGCCAGAGGTTCCATATGTGTGCACACCCATATCATGGCAGTTGGTTGCAGCTACTGTTATGTGTACTACAGCAATCACTATTCCTACAGCAGTCACTATCCCTAGCAGGGGTATACCAGCATGGGCCATCTGCATTTGCCAGTATATGTTCAGTCTGCCCTACACATGTCCCCCAACTCTGCATGATTGCAGGTTCAACTCATGTGCACATCCCTTGGAGTTCATCCACTGCTGCCACTATTGCTGTGGAGTCAGGGTTACATCTGCCACAGTTCCGGAACCTGACTGTGTGCAGATACAGCCATTCATAGCATCCTTAGAATCCCTGCTGCAGTGCACTGATGTGTCATGATGACACCCTCTCCCCACCTTCAGCCTTTTTGCAGATGCTTGACAACTATGGCTTACACATGTGTGTCAGTTTGCAGTGTTCCACACACTGAACACCACTTGTAACAGCCTAGTCCCAGCTAATGAATGGCAAGCATTCAGGTGTACACTGGCACCAGCACAGTACAGATGGGGATGGTGGGCCTGAGGTGGGGTGAGGCGTTGGTTGTGCAGCACATGTATCTTACATGATACTGTCTGTAGGTTTCCAATGTGGTCATGGTAAACCATTACACACTGCAACACATGACTGTTGGGAACCACTTCTGTTATGCATGCACTACCTGTAGAGAGGCCTTGCTGATGTTTCCTGTAGTACAACTGTCACATCTGATTACCCTAACCCATAGGCTACACGCATGCAGAGTCCAGGCAATTGCTGATATGGGTACTGCACAACCAGTACTTGTTGGACATTCCTGCAACCCCCTTAGTGTTGTGGCACATTACTGGGCATCCCGCATGTTTGCTACATGTGACATCATTTGTTTTGGATGGCCATCTATTTATTTCCTATATCATTCCTGTCCCATATATCCTTGTCACATAAATGACTGTCTGCACTGTTTGCCATGGCATATGCAATGGTGAGGTATAGCTACATGTCCAGTTCATGGGTGCTACCTGTTGGGTGTGGGGCCCACGCCATGTCATGTAAGATGTGTGCAAGCCATGCCTGGCTCTGTTTCAGGTAAGTGTGCAGATTTGATGGCCAAATGTCTTGGACAGCAGACCAACACAATTCCATATTACACACTCATTGCTCATGTTGTGACCACATTGCAGGTTTTAAGGGTTGTGGACTACAGTATTATGATATGCCGTAGTGTAGATCTGTAAGAGTTGCCATTGTAATACTGGTATATACACTGTTGTAGCACTGTATAAGGGTGATGTTTCACACATGCCCCTACTGTAGGCTATGTGTCTCACCATTATGTTCATCCCTGTGGACACATTTTGCAATGACAGGATGTTAGTTATATTGCAGGTGTCTGACATACCCTTCAGATACACCATTATGGTCATCACTGTGATGCAGTGCAGTTAACAGCAACAACATGTGAACATATATGGCTTGCATTATGGGTAGGTGTGTTAGATGTGTGCATGGAATACACCATAGCCATTACATGACCGGTGAATTGGCAAGCATGAACATAAACCATACTCACCAGCTACAGGCTGCTGCCTTGGTGGCGTACCAGAGGAACCTACATACATGTGGGAGAGATGTGATGTCAGTAGCCACAGCTGTGGCATTGCTACAGGGTGGGTGCAGCATTACAGTACATCAACAGTACAAGTCCACAATACTACAGCTTTTGCACATCTGTTTATTACTACTATGCAACAACAGACTATATATTTATATATATATATATATATATATATATATATATATATATATATATATAAAACATCTCACATATGGATTATCTACCTGTACAGGTGCGGATGCATACACAACAGTAGTCTACTGATGTGACCTGTGGCCTTACCTGCAAGCTCCTTAGCTGATGTGGGGGTAGCACCCACCTTCACTATGGTCTCCATCAGTTGTTGCATGTGCAGGCGGGCAGGTGCCATGAGGCTGGTGAGGAGCTCCTCAACACGTGTCAGAGGGGGATGGATGGCATGCCCCCCCCCCTGTTGCGAGGTGATCCCCCCGGACTGCAGCAGCACACCAATAGGCATTGCAAAGCAGGTCACTGCAATGATGCCGGACCTGCTAATAAGTGTGGTTATGCAGGCCGACATCATTGACCCTGTGGACTAAATGGTTCCACAGGGCAGCCAGTTCCTGCTGCTCATGGGCTGTCCTGCAAAGAGCACCTGGTAGTGCTGTACCAGGTGGTTAACAATGACCTCATTTTCATCTGCTGAATACACTGGTAACTGGCCACGTGACATCTTGCCTGAAAGACATAAAGATGGAAACAGGTCTGAGCAACTCATATAGCAAGGTTACCATAGTACTTAATGCACATCTCTGTCACCCCCCCACCATATCTGTGAAAACAAACTGTTCACACAACTATCATGGCTGGCCTGTTATGGACTATTTCACCTGCATGCCATTGTAAGGGCCACTGTGGTTCCATATATGCATGTGGTCTGTTTGCTATGTGATTGCTGTACATCTGTTGTTATGTGTTATTGGGGATATCTATACATGCTATTGGACATGATCCAGGATTGTGTAGACTATTACTATCCACATATGTTCTATAACAGTGACACAATAGCATGTTTAGGGAACAGTTGCCAGCAGAACCGCCTCTCCCACCTCATCTGGCCATGTTACCAGGCCACATCACAGGTGGAACCCACCCTGGGGCCTCCTCATCTACTGGCCCAGCACTACCTTCAGGTGGAATCACATCAGGGGATGGTGTCCCCCTCTCAGGGGCACACAAAGACATGATCCTGTCACCTGAGTCCAGGTCCAGAGTCTGTTGCATAGGGGGCTCCACATAGACTTGTAGGATGTGCTACAGCACTTTGAGGCCCTCAGTACACAATCACAGGGTCCACATGCTCCTCCTGCTCAACCTCCAGCCCAGGCACCTTCAAGACCATGAAGCTGCTATTGTGACTAGCAATGGGTGGGGGCCATGTTCCCATTGTTTCCACATGGGGGCTCATGGGGCTTCCACATCTCAGACCACACCCACCATCCAGGGTGTTTACCCTCCACATGTGTCATATACCACCCCTGTAGGTTGTCTTCTCTATCTACCAGCCCACCCCACCTCCACAAATATACCTGCTATCCTTCCCCACATTCCCATTCCCACCTTAACAGACAAGGGCAATATGGTCCCAACAAGGGATTAACATGTGACATAACCATCCATGTTGCACACACTTACAGCTGTATATATCTGTGTGCATTGATATGTGTGATGTTCCCTCACACATAGCATGCAGCACTGTGATGGAAATATAGGGGGCATGTATTTATATACATGTGTGTGTGTGTGTGTGTGTGTGTGTGTGTGTGTGTGTGTGTATGTGTGTGTGTGTATATGTAGATATACACACATAAATATATATCTATATATGTGTAGATATATTTTATGTTGTATATATGTGTTTATATATATATATATATATATATATATATATATATATATATATACATATAGGTGTCTGTATATCTGTAGACATACATATGTGTATATATATATATATATATATATATATATATATATATATATATATATATATATATATATATATATATATATATATATATATATATATATATATATATATATATATATATGGGTCTACTTCATATGATTGACAGACCATTTGATCGAAATTCATTTGGTCGACAGCTCATTTGGTGGACAAACATTATTCAAGGCACTTAACAGTGATTTGCCCCCTTCCCCAATGTTGTGCGACCCTGGAGTTGTTATATATAGTTATGGGGGTATGGGGGCACAGCCCCTCACATTGGGGAGGTGTGGGGTGAAGCACCCCACCTATTTTCATTTAAAAGCATGAAAATACAAGAAAAACTACACATTTTAGACAAAAATATATACTATATATAAGTACTATAGAGAACTATATATATCAACTCCAAGGTCGCACAACATTGGGGAGGGGGGCAAATCCCTGTTAAGTGCCTTGAATAATGGTTGTCGACCAAATGAGCTGTCAGCCAAATGAATGTCGATCAAATGGTCTGTCGATCTTATGAAGTAGACCCATATATATATATATATATATATATATATATATATATATATATATATATATATATATATATATATATATATATATATCCTCACAGTAAGATGTTGTCCTGTTCGATTCTCAGCTAGAGCGTCTTCTGTGTGGAGACATGCGTGAATGGGGGTACTTTCATTGAAGGTTGTGCATCAGGGCTAAAAACTTGGCACGTAAAAATCTACTGCCAATCATTAGCGGACCGGAGTTCCACTGTGGCTACCCCTAACCGAGAAAAGTCGAAAGACGCAACAACAAATATATATATATATATATATATATATATATATATATATATATATATATACATATATATGTGCACATATTTTTGTGTCTTTCGGCTTTTCCCAGTTAGGGGTCGCCACAGTGGAACTCCGGTCTGCTAATGATTGGCAGTTGATTTTTACATACCGGCTTGCCAGGCCTGACGCACAACCTTCAACGAAGGTACACCCATTCACGCATGTCTCCACGCAGAAGACGCTCTAGCTGAGAATCAAACCGGACAGCGTCTTACTGTGAGGCGACAACACTACCGCAGCACCACCACTGCGGGTATATATATGTGCACATATACATACCTTTATATATATATATATATATATATGGGGTACATACATACCTATATATATGGGGTACATTCAGACATCAGGTCCACAATCTCTAACTCTCCTCCCTGCAAAGCTGCACTGTTCTGCCTTGCTGCAACACAGACAAGTGCCACATATGGACACAGCCTAACATTAGTGGGGTTTATATAGGGCCAGATTGCAGGTAAGCCTATTACACACCTATGGCATGTCAACATGCTAAATTACATGTTAACTTGAGTGCCCTGCAAGTGGTGGGCTCTGGAAACCACGTGTCCATCATTATGACATTACTTCCACCACCAGCTATTGGCCACAGTAATATACATGCTTTCTATTACACAACACACACTATGATTGCTTACATCTTGTCAGTCAGTGCTGCTCTGCACAGTTGAGGAGTATGGCCCACTACCCACAGGGACAGACTCTATTGTCCTTCGCAGTTTTTCAGCTGAACATCATTGCAACAACAACATCTAATGGCACATATAAATCATTCCACGTCATCTATCCCATTATTATGGACCAAGTACTACA